>NW_010400161.1:46728-83170 GCF_000710305.1 Buceros rhinoceros silvestris
GAGGGGGGGGGGTGGGGGGGTGTGTGTTATGTCTTTAGGAGGTGGCTCACATGGCTATCCAAGGTATAAGGCATTACAGAATTTAGCATGGCAGCACCCCACTCAACCTCTGAACCTGGCTTCCCTCCATGTGCATGTGAATCTCTGACAGCTCAGAGGAAAGAGGTGCCTTCCCACATGGCAGCTTGTTTTTCTGAAAGCATTGTAGGATACTCTGAGCAGAAATTTTCAACATGTTATCACAGAAATGGCCAAAAAGTGAAGTTCTTTTTAGGTTTGCACTAAAACACAGCAGTGGTTAGCCATATAGCAAAATAATCATCAGAATTTAGCTCTATGCTCTCTGACTGATACCAATAGCTACAGACCCTTTAATTGTTTTCAGACCCTTTAATTTATTCTTAATTTTCTGCTAAATTAATCTATGCATCTGTCAACTCACAATTAAAAAACTCACAGGACTTCATGGCCAATTAAACTCTTTTGGCAGAGGAAGAACTCATAAAGTTAAAATAAATTTTATTAAGAGCTATTATAAAACCTTTCCACATTATCACAATGGGGAAAAAAACTTCATCTTGCATTTGGATCAAGCCACTTGCTAAAAACTCATTGTATCCAGTCAAAGATCTTATATCTCTTAATGGTGTCTTTGATTTCTGTGATGGGTTGAGAAAGAAAGCCAAGCAGTTCTGTGAGAATAGATATCAACCATGCCTCATAGTCCACAGATCTGTGTTTTGTGGTTTATGGTAATCTCCAACTAAGGCTATCACTGCGGTTGGGGACAAATATGGTCTCTGTTCTTTTGCTGGCCACATATGAATTCACTTGACAAGCTTCATCTACTTGCGACATTTGTCTCATTTGTGGAGTTTTGCGCCTCCACCTGGGTACTTCTGTTCTTGAAACAGTATTGTAACCTCTCATTTGTCTTCCTTTGTTATTATGGTTCCAGTTGTCCAAGAGTAAAAAAGTGACTAGTGAGGGATGATCAGACAGACTGATCATACCATATGAACCCAAAATTCTCGTTTCACTAGGAAACAAGCCTAAAAAATGAAGTTATCTAAAACCCAATAAACTTTTATAAAGTTTTAGTGTGACTTCATAGACGTATCCTTCCCAACTTGAAAATTTTCTCTGGAAATACATTTAAAGAAATGCATGGCATTAGATATCTGACTTTCAGGAGTCACACTTGCCTGGACAGAAGTAAGCAAGCTGATCCATCCAGGATCAAAAAGAACATTTTCTTTTCACAGTAGGTTAGCAGCAACTGGGTTTTTTCCTTTTTTTTTTTTTTTTTTTTTTCTGGAACAATGAACAGGAGTTATCTCCTACATTCAAGTGAACATGGCCCCACAACATTTCCTGCATCAATTCCCTATGGAGAAGGCAGGATGTTTAGGAATCGTGATGCTGAGGACAAAGGTTGGTCAAAATAACACACCAGCCCACTGGTAGGAATGGAATAATGGCTTCACTGGTATTTTCCATCAGAGAAAACCAAAAATAAATGTAGTTCAACTTTGTTCAGTGGAAAGCCAACAAAATTTGCTTTCGCCTCTGACAGAAGCCTGTCTCAAGTCCAAGACATGTCCAGACAAGGGTGTATTTCTCACTTCCCTATCTCCAATACGAGGCTAATAAATCTTGGACAAATCTGTGCCACGGTCAGTTAACATACATATTGCTCAGTGACAACTGAGACTGTTTGATCTTTGCTCTAAGGGTAAAGCACCATTTCAGGGTTGCTTGGCAGCTTTGTTTTCCTTCCCTTAGAAAAAGAGATGGATTCGTTTAGAATTGCGGACCACAGAGAATGGAGTTCAGGTGTGGCAGAAACGGCAGGTGGCTAGAGCTGACTTGACAGCAATTAAATGTACAAATCTTTGATTAGGCTCATGGGAATGGAGTCATTAGCTGCAGCGAATGGACCAGCTTGCTTTCCACTGCCTCATTAGCCATAATACTGATATTACTTTAGAAAGCCTGGAAAAAAGCCCTCCCACACAGAATTAGGAAAGTTGAGTTTCAGGGGAAAAAAATAAGCTAGTGTAAGCACTTTCTAGCCGAACAAACAGAGCATGGTCACCGAAAAAAAAGAACCTCATGTTTGCTGTACTCTGAGATAGCCCCATACCCACTACTGCAAGCAGTACTTTCACAGAGATAACAAGTTGCTTTTGGCCACCAAAATTTAGTAACAGCCTCATCAGGCAGAGTCCTGCTGTGCTCCAGTTCCGAATACCGGTGCCTTTAACAACACCCTACCCTGCAAGTGAAGACCTTTGGTCAGTCGCATAGTGGAATTATCAGGCTGGATGTAAGTTGCACATAAATCCCCGAACTAGCAGGCTTAGCCTGGGGGAAGATTTGGCTTGGGCTTTATTTATCTTCCTGTAACATGACTGGATGAAGAAGAGCTGCAATAACAACATTTTGCTGTAAATTAACATCCTCCCACCCCCTAATCTACCCTTTCGTGGAAAGTTCATAATGAAATAATTTGTCCCTTTGCACAAACAGTTTGTACCCTTTCTCTTCTACTCTTTCTTCAGTTCCCTTTATCCCACCAACTTTATTTCTCAGACCTGCTAAACCAAAGGGTTCTCTGATCAAAGACAGTCAGAGGAAGTGCTTTCCCCTAGGACCCTCATGTAAGGGTTCAAGCCAACAAGTTGACCACACGAAAGAAGTTCAGGTCATAGCAAGGGCAGTGGCTTCTTGCCTCTCACATTGCTGAAGCAATAGACAGCATAGCTGAAGCAGGGACAGAGGGAAATCCTATCTGTGAGTCAGTAACTCTGTTGCTCCAGAGCTTTGCCCTCTATAGTAAGTCCAAGATAGGAAAAAGGATGCTAAGCTTCCTTGGGATTAATACTGTCCCCTCATAATGTGGTGCACTGCACTGTTGTGCACTCCTTACACCATCTCTCGCTTACTCGTGAAGTCCATGTGCAGGCACCTCTGGATCCCACAGGTCTGCTCTCCTGTCCCAGTGGTCAGACAATATTGCCACTCCCGTGACTTACTCCTTCCAAGGTTTCACAGGGACAGGACACTACCAGAGATGTCTGTGCCACAGGTGACTTACCCGCATAGGCACTCAGTGGAAAATTTCAGTTTTCACACAGGCATAATTTGAAAATACTTATACAGCCTCCCTGCAGTACTAACTATTTACTTCACCTTCTTTAGGTGCATTCATTCTTCACACACCTCTTGAGATGCAAGAGCTACATATGGAAGAGGAACTGAGCTGAAAGGAATGCTTCTGAAGAAGGAGGTTCATATAGTCAAAGAAGTCTAAAATATGTGGTTCGAATTGTCTGCTGGAGTTACCAATAGAGAGACAGGTAACTCCATTGAAACAGAACATCCAGCCAAAAAACTGGCAAGTGACTGCCAAGTCATGTTGGCAGACCAGCTTGTGCTTAGTGAAACTCTCCCATCAGGATAGCCTTTCCCAAGACCACGCAAGCAGAGGACTGACTGGATCTTCCTGGTCTGAGACGGCATCTAAACAGCTCAGGGATTCAACAAATACGGATCAATCTCATCAGCCATTCAGCACTGTTTTCCTTTCCAAAGTAGTAGTGTTAGAAACACAAGGCAGGATTCGGTCAATAATATCCCTGGGGTGTCTTTGTTTTATTTCAATGAACAGTGAACTTCCACGTTGAAACAAAATATGCTGTGAAAAAAAAAAACCAACTGATTTTTGGGGGAGGGAAAATCCCAGGAAAGAGGGAAGAAAGAATAAGCATAAATTTAAGAGGAATGAGAAAATCAGAAAAAGCTGCTAAACAGCTTCTCAATTATTTCATTGTAGAAAATACATGCTGCATTGCTTTTGCCCTTTCAGTGTCTGCTTCCTCTGCATTTTAATGACAGTTGATTGTCTCGCCTGACAAGCATTTTTATAAGTCTTCCTTGATTCCTGACTACTTATGTATGTATTCAATTTCCTTTGCAGACCTGGCCTTGAGTGATTTCACGCTAGAATCAGACCTCTGAGGATCCTGTGTTGCAGTGCAGTCACTTTTTATATGGGAATTGAAGTCTCGGCAACCTCTGACAGATGTAGGAGAGAAGGTCAATCTAGGTTTCTCCTACTTCTCCTCCATGTCTCTCTCTTGGCACTTGCTTATCCCCAGAGCAGTCAACAGCCAGAGGCTGACTCCACTTCAGCAGTCACAGTTCATCGCCTGATTTGCTGAGGCACAGTCACAGGTCCTCTTCTGCTGACTCTGCTGTGCGGACAGTAACCTCCAGCCAAGGAATGGAAGAGACACTGGTGGGCTGCAATATCTGACATTGCCACAGAGTTTCTCCGGAGGTCATTTGTCAGAGTGGTAAGTGATTTAAAAACCTTCCAAAAGTTGACTCTCAGTGACTTAATGCAGCTTTTCCGTCTCTAACTTCTGTGGTTCTGAGGAAAGTGCAAACAGTGTAAACAGTGCAGCAGAAACACTTCCCAGTCCTTTTTTTTTTTTTCTTTCCATTCACAGCAAATTTTGGTAGAAAGACCCACTAAAACAGAAGAAGATTAAGCAATATCCAGAGCAGTACTTCACCATCCTGCTATCCAGCCAAAAGCTGTGACACAGCCAGGATGGAAACAGAAGAAAAAAAACGTATTTTTCACCATGTATTCTGACTGTGCTCCGGGGCTTAGATGATCCGTTGGTAAAAATGCCTGTGTCCTGTCTCCACAACGGATATATCAGTTGTAAATTATCTGTCCAGTTTGGCCATTGTGAGCAGGGCCTGCTGGGAATTAATGGCACTGTATTATTGTTGCTGTTGGCAGATAGCCTCAAAAAAAAAAAAAAAGCTTCCCCCCTGCCGGAGGGGCACACTGGTGTTGGGAGTATTTCTATTTGGGACAGCTCTGTGTTTTGGGAAGAGATTGGAGAGGTGGGGTTGCCGAGCTCTCCGGTGATGCCCCATGCCAGCACTGGCAGGATCTCCTGCCCATCCCACTGCCAACTCGCTGCCTGGCTGCCTGGCGTCCTCTTACATGTGGTGGGAGCAGGAGGTCGGAAGGGGGAAGAGAGGCAATTTGTAGTCATGTTACATTTCCTACTTCAAACCTCTGATTTTACAACTATTGGCCTTGCCTGCCCCAGGAGCTCTGGCCTCCGCAGCGGGCTGTGTTGTTTCATTTCTGTCAGCAGCGCGTCTTTTCTCTTTGCTCCTGCAGGAAGGCTTTTGTTTCATGTCTCTCCTCCCTTGCCACATACTGTGCCAGCCAGGCAGCCTGCCACGTGCTCAAAAGTCTCCTTTCCACTCCCCTCCCCTGCGCTGCTTCAACGTCCTGTTCTGCTCGCCGTGCAAACACTCATTAGGTGCTTCAGGCACAGATGTTCAGGGTCCACTCCTGTGTTTGACCACAGCACATTGTGTGATAAGAGGGTGGACACCTGGACAGTGGCCAGTCCAAGCATTATGGCTCTCTCTCTTATGGTGTTTACTTTTGTGACAGTTTCTCCTTTCGATTCTCATGTCTGCAATATTGATCTAGGAGGGTGACCATCTGGATTCCTCCTCCGCTGCCAGCCACAACTTGGTATCCACTTCCTCACTTCCAACTGATTTTAAGGACTGCCTCTGGCTGCCCCCTGTGGCAGAACTCCCCTCGGCCAGTGGGACCCAGCTTTCATCTCTCACCCATGCTTTTTGCCCCCCCTCAGGTTAGGCTGACCACAAAGAACACATGGGGGCCGTCTCGGCTCTGTGCCACAGCAGTGGATACAGTCAAACCAAGACTCACCCTCAGCTGATAACAAACTGAGATCCATCTAACCCTCAGTCCAAAAGAGGGAACAGTTCATGGTAAGGCGTGGGAAGGGAATCTACAGACTCATTTTCCTATTAGGATTTACACCCACCAGGAGATTCTGACTAGGGCTTTCTCCTTGGAGTTACTGCCTCAATCTCACAAAAGGTTTGAGTAGAGCTGACCTCATCTGGGATCCCATGGTGTAGGTTATTTCGAGAAATCATCACAGCTAGTGAAAAAAGCAAATACAAGTCTTCATGACTTTTTTTTTCTTCCAAAAATTTATCTTAGGAGAAAGAAGAAGCCTTTCAGCCTCCCAGCTCCAGCTATTCTCCTTAGTCCTCAGCTGGCCTTTCCACAGGTTTTCCTGCCAGGGTCCTGGGAAGCACTGGTGATATGTCTACAGCATGGCATGGATACAATGCAGATATCCATGCTGTCTGGGACCAAGCAAGAGCTGGAAACCCACAGAAGTATAGCTCTATCAGTGTGGCTCCCTGCCCAGCTTAATTAGACCTGCCAAGAAGGGCTAATTAGCTGGGCTCGGTGCCACACTGATGTGACTATATCGCTTTCAAGAACCAGCAAACATCACGTGCAGCTCACTTTAGCACAGAGATCCAATGTGAAGCTGAACAGCCACAGTATATAGTCAGAGGGCTTCCCTCTCCAGCATGAGCACGCTGAAGTTGTAAGAGCTGATTGCACATGCCTGTGTCCATTTGGGTGGTGAGGGGGTTATGGGGAGACCTCTATGAATGAAGCTTCACGGCATTCGTGGTGCAACGAAGCGCAGTGGATCTTCCCCTTTGCCAGAGAGAAAAACAGGAGCATGCAAAACATGAGATGCTTGCTGGAGTTCACAGAGGGAACCCACAACCAGGCTCATCTGACAGCTCAGTCTGACGGCCTCACCCTTCCCTGCCCACAAAAACTCCCTGCCCGCCTGCCCAGCAGCGCTTGGCTGCCTTCCCCTCCTCTGTGCCACAGCCTTGGCTGATCCTGCAAGGCTCAGAGGACAGCCCCTGAACGTGCTTTGGACCCTTCTCAGGCCCTTCCAAGGATCTCTTCCCTGCCTTGATGAACAATCAGACACTGTATTTTTCTCTGACCTCTGCTGCCACATAAAATGCTGTCTGAGCCTCGCACACTCTGGGGGGACAATGGCTGCCTGCGGGAGGGCACTGGTTCCACAGTGTCTGCGGTTCCCCACAGCTGCAGGAGGATGGAGAAATTCACTCCTAAAGTGCGTAAGAAGGTAGTGAATCATAGCAGCAGCAAGATCTTGTTTACCAACATCTTGCTCCATAAAGATTTCTTTAACCCAGTAATTTGTAAGATGATGGACAAAGTTTGGCTTCCAGTTGAGATAAGCTCATCACTGTGCTCAGGTTTGGGAAAGGTTCCTTTTGGCTGATGAGGTGGGGACACTGTCCATGGAGCATGATGGTCCCAACAACTCCCATGGATAGGGTATGGCGTGGGGCCCACACATTCTGACACACAGAGTAACACACACAGGGGGACTCTTGCCACTAGAGTAAGGGCTCCAAAAATTGTCTGTTTGCTTACCAGGTTTGGCTGACAGTCCGGCAGGGGTAAAATAAATGAGAAGGAGCTTATGGAGCTTTTGGAGGTCGTGAAATTCCTACCGCTGGATCATTGCGTAGAAGTACAGCAAGGGGAAAGCATAGGTTACACACAGGCAGAAATACCACGGCATGTATTACCGTGCTGCATACTGCATGCAAGCATAGTAGCAACTTATTACCTTAACTGAAGGCTATGGTGTAATTAGCTTAATTACAATGCCATTGGCTGAATTCACTTGAGAACTATGCCACTCTCTGTGCCTTGCAGGGTAATGCATAATCCCAAATACTTCATCAGTTAAAAGTAAGCTCTGAGATATGTTTGGGCTGCAGTGCAGTGCCACAGCCAGGCTTTTGCTTAATGATATTTTTCCCCAGCTGGCCAGAGGTGCCCACCGATACATTTACGGACTTTATCAGTTGTGGGGCAAGATTGCGACACTTTCTCTTAGGGATGGAGCTGCACTTGCAGATGCCACAGGCTGCAGGGACTTCTGCCCCAGTAGATATTTATGTGGAAGTGTTAACTTTATAGCTGCTGATCGGGCCGATTTAAACAACTAAGCACAATATACAGCTGTTTCCCACGTACCCATGCACATATGCACACCACATCACCTGCACCCCAAATGCAGCCGTCCTGCTTTTCACGGGCCTGAGCCACATGCTCAGTAACACAACACGCTCTGTTGGGTGCAAAGCTAAATCTGGAAGCAGGTTGGGAACACAGCCCAGGTACTGCTGGCAGTGGGGCCACAAGCACCAGCAGCTGCCTGCACACAGGGCTCAGGCCCATCCTTCCCAAAGTGGTTAGAGCACAAGCAGCCTGAGAAGAGAAGCAGTGCTCAGCTGGCCCACAGCTGGGCTGTGCAAAAGGAGCCCAGCCACATAGCTGTTATCGTGCTGCAAAACTATAACTACCCACTGTGGCTTTAAGACCTGGTCAGCCATGGTCCCATACTTAGAGCACTATTTGGACCTTCATCAATTGCTAGTTGTTCATCTTCAGCTCCTCTCCCTCAACACCTTCCCACACACGCATGCATTGTTCTGTGAAACTTGACCTCACTTCCCAGAAAAAAAATTAATTTCTGAGACTTTTTCCTAAAGAGCAGTAGGCTTTTGAATTCAGCTCAGCAAACCTACGATTACAAAAAATGGTTTGGGTTTACAGGAAATGAAGCTGTATTTTCTTGGTAAAACAATAAAACCCCAAATTTCCACTTTGGATCAAGCAAAGTGTTTGGTTCGACCTGAAACAAAACATTCATTTTCGTGTTTAAACTTTTCACCCCTTTTTATTTATTGCAGTCAGGAAAACCTCAAAATAAAAACAAATGTTTCAAACTGAAAAGTTGAGCTGTTTCACTTTGAAATCATCACACTGCATTGACTGCAATTTCTCAGAATCACCCTCTTTGTCTTTGGCTGAAACTGCTTGCTAGATTTCAGGTTTAATTCACAAAAAGTTTTGCCTGACACAGAACAGCATCCCAAGGATTTCACCTGGCCCCATCTACCTATTGGTTGAAATTGTGTGCTTGAAAAAAAATGGAATAATAATGTTATTTTGTCAACAATATTCTTAATTCCAAAGCTCTCTCCAAACCAGGTCCTCCCTAAGAATACATTCCTCTTCTCTTCATAATACCTCATGCAGGGGATGAAAGAGAGAAGTGGTGTTACCTTTGGCTTGGTCCTAATTGTCCCAAAAGCAAGACCAAAGAGCAAATGTCAGCCTCTGATGCACTGCAGGCTGCAGTTGAGATCCTGTGGCTGAGCTGCACGCACTGCCACTTCACACTGGGCATGTGGCAAGCGGGATCCAGCTGTGCGGTGCCGGGAACTGGGTGCATCTGGGAAAGATCTCCAGACTTACGTCCAGAAAACAAGGAGCTGCTCACCCAGCCCGCATTTGTCTTCCACTGCTCATCAGCCGTGGGAAAGTTTAACCATATATGGGGCTTATTGGGCTTAAATCTATCTCCAGGTTTTGTCCACTAGAAATAGAGGAGAAACAGCCTCTTGAGATGTTTTATTATTTCAATTTCTAATTTCATACGAAAAAGCAGAACAGGGAATGGATTTAGCCTTTGACCCTAAAAGAGTTTGGGGCAAAGATCCCATCTGTTCTGCGTTTTAGCTGGAGCTATTCACCATTTCTGGTAACATCTGGATACATTAATGTTTTAACGAGTGGAAAAAGCCTTCAACACAGATCTCTTTGCCTCTAACCAAAAATGTGTCTTCCTTATCCTTATACTGCTGCAGAATCACCTAGATCATAAAACACACATAAAACTGCTGGTCGTAAGCAGATATGCAAGAGAATGAGCAATTAATAAGGAGGAGCAGAAGTGAAAGAGTTAAAAAAATGATACAGCCTCTCCCTGTGTTTCCTTGGGTGGAGTGTGTAAAGGTTAACGATTTCTAAATATTCAGGAGTAATAAATGATCTAAGTAGTTTTCTGGCGGTACCTCATGTTCCCAGAGAAACAAATGCTTCAAGGATATGCACCATTTCAGAAGAATGTGACAGAGAGAGGGAGAGATTTATTTCAAAAACTTGAGATGATCTGTCTCATCACTGATAACAAAGGTACAGGCTCTTTCCATCGAGAAATACCACCAGCTAAACAATGAAGAGTGCAGTAGTTTAGGGTTTGCGTCTCACCACTGAAGGGCTAAAATTACATTGTATTAATGTTTTCTGTTTCCTCCTCATGTATCTTCAAAATTTTCCATTCCCCCATAAAGCCTTTCTCCTTCAAGCAGTTTTGGCAGCACGCTGGGTTTTATTTCATTCAAATGAAATCAGCTATAAGAATCTAACAGGAGTAAGAAATCTTGCAGACATTTGAAGTGCAGTCACTTCTGTTCCCAGTTAGAGAGTAGGGGATAGGGATGACTTTTGTGGGAAGATAATTTTCTTCACAGCTATCCCACTGCCAAGTTTGGTTGAAACCAGTCTAATCACTGAAGAAGATACTGAGGGAGCGAAACGGAAGACATCCCCTGGCTGAGCTGGAGCAAATATTTTTTCTTTCTTCCTTGTCAAAAACGAAGAATATTGTTTTGTCTTGTACACCATTTACTTCAGGAGCAGAGCAAGGAAATGGCCAATAAGCATAGGAGGCCAGCTTAAGACCTGGGATGAAGAGTAGCACTCCTTCCTCCCCTACTTTTGGTTGTGAGGCTGAAAAGGGGGAAGGAAAAGGGATGTAGTCTGTGGCCAAGATAAGCATTGGTAACATGATGGTAGGTGATGATACAGCAGCAGTAGAAAGCAGGACACATAGGTAGAGCAGCTCCTGGGAGAAAGGGCAGAGCAGTGTTCACCTCCCATGAAACACTAGCAGAAGCAAGACGAGGGTGGGCTGCAATAGGAAGCTCAGGACCTGGCTGAGGTTATAGGAGAGGTGCTAGAGAATATATGCATTCATTAATTTTAATCTGGCTGAAATCTGGGCACGTGACTAATGCAAAACCCGCAACCAGAGAGCTGATGGTTTGGAAGCTTCACAGCACATACTGCTGCGGAGTGAGCAGGAGCTGGGGACCACGCTTGATTATATGCAAGGATGCTATCTGACAACGATCCCTTCTGAACCATGAGAAGCAAGATTGGGGTTTCTTGCATGGTGTGCAGCTGCAAGGAGAAAAGGCCTTCAGAAGATTCAGTAAAACCTGGGTCACTTATTCAAATACTGGAAAGCCCAAGTTGGGTTAGTATCCATGAGGCAGAACCTATCTTAAACACTACATAGCAAATCTTAGCTTCTTATCTGCCAGATCCAGGCTTTCACTCACCTCTAAGTGCACTTAACACTGTGTACTACAGCACATGAAGAGGATTGACCTAGTTGGGTGCTAGTGACGCTGATCTGCTTCAGTACATACTGCACCATGGGTGTAACAGCTCCCCTGGCTCCGCAGACATCCCTTTAGGTCATGCTGAGTTCACCTAGCTGCTGCTGAGGTGCAGCAGTTTGGCTGACGATTTAGTGAAATACCATGGGATCAGTCCCTCTTCTGACCAAACTCTTACCTGTCGCTGGTATGACAGCAGGAGCAGCAAGGGATGCCAGCCAGGTATCTTCCAGCTGCATCTCCCAGGTCTTCTCATGGCAGGAGACTCAACAACTTCTTTAAGGTAGGTTTGTTGGGGCAACAAATTCTACCTAGAACCTCACAAACCCCTCAGAAAACATGACTAAAGACAACCTCTTATATCTCACAACCTTTTGCCAGAAACTGGGTGATTGGCATTGAATAAGTGTGGTGGGATGAACACAGCTATGCGATCCACACGGATCAGGCTGCTAGAACAAACCTATGACCAAGTGCTTTGTGCACACCTCTCTTGGGTAACAGCTGGGCTGAGATCCAAGGAATCTGTATAAAACATGCTCAGGACTGCTTAGCCAATTAATCTTTTGTAACTTGGGGGGGATGGGGTGGTGGAAATGGCATGTGATCATGTAATTAATGGTTGGCTCCTAAGGTGTGTGCACTAATTAAGGTTCAGGACTATGGTTGCTCAGCAACTGTGTTTGCAGCATTTTCTAGTACTGAAATGCTTGACTTTATGGCCTGAATTCAGGCCATTTGATGTATCAGGATTACTCAGCCAAAAAGGAAAGAAGCAGACAGAATAGGCAGATGGAAACCTAGAGCACTCTCTGTCCACGTTGGCCAGGACAGGCGGGATCTCTTGCACACCGGTCCAGACGCCTGCTGTGAGGACCAGTAGAAAGCAACAGCATGTTGTTGCATACTCCAAGAACTTACGCTGGAGAGGTTATGTCGGTCCACCGTGTTTTGCAGAGTGTAGCTGATAGCCGAAGACTCTAGTACCAAGATTTTGGGGATCTCTTTCCAACACTGCAGCAGACTCTGCTTCAGAGCACCAGCCTCCTGAGCCTATCCAGGCTTGTTTGTTTCTTTCCCACCCTCTTCAGTCTGTCACTGTCCCAGGCTTGTCTTCTCCCTGCTGATTTCTTTAAGATCTCTGCCAACATTATGGTTTTTTTCCCTTCTCCTCCCCAGGTCTGTTTGGCTCTCCCTTCCACACATCCCTCTCCTTCAATGAGTGTCAGCAAATTGAGAGGAGCAGGATGAGCACTGAAAGAAAGAAGGAAACACCCAGAAAGATCCACAACCACTCCAGCATATCCTGCGTCCATGATTGCAGGGAAGTGTGTGTTCATACCCTACTTCCATGGGGGCACAGGCTCCAAGTGGTCAGAGTCCTTTGCTGCCAGCAGTCTGCAAACCATTTTTTCAAAGGCTTATAACTTGGCCAAATTTGGGCAGGTTTTCCTGGATGCAGCAAGCAGTATACTCCTGCTTCAGAGGCCTCCTCCTGCCAAATTTCAAGGCTTTTCCCCCTCTCTTGGGGGAATGCAAGCATTTCAGAAACAAAAAGTTCACCAAGACATAATACAGAGACAGAGGTTTCCCTTAAACTCTCAGAAATGTTTGGAACAGTCCGGCAATATCTCAGACAGACACTCGGCATGGAAAATATCAACTTAATACTGTAAAATCCCAATGATGTTACAAAATCAAATCAAACCAAGCATTATAATGGGCAATGTGAAGGTAGTAGGACATTGACATCAAGGTACCAACACTCAAGATATCACCAACTTCATGATAAACTGAAAGGCATTAGGTGGAATCGAAACTGCCAATTGTATACGACAGCCCTACTGTCTAAAATGTCTTAGAGCCTGATGGATGGATCTGTTAATACATTGACAAAGAGAAGAGGTCACTTCTCACACTTCATTTTCATTCTTTTCATAATTTGTTGAAGTTTTAATCAAAAAGAGATACTTTTCTCACCAGAAACCCTGAATAGCCAGAGCAACCAGTCCCTCCAGACCCTCTGCTGGACCACAGCCAGGGAAGCACTGCTGATGCGGCTCCTAGGAACAGGGACATAGGGAAAGGTTCTGTAAGTTTTCTAGGTAATTCTCTGACAGGCCACATCAGCCTCTGAGAAGTTTACCTAACGCTGTCCCACTGTGACACTGTTCTACAACAAACTGCCCTGAAAGCCACCAAAGAAAATGCCCACGTAACAGTGCTAGCTGCATTCAGGATTCCCCTCCACGCTTTGTCTTGAATTTGGGGCTTTTAACGGGTAACAGGAAGATACTGAAACCTAGTTTGGATGTGCTGAATTTTAGGCTAACAGTTTAAATTGCCTTCAATTTTTCTCATCCTCAGTTAACACCACAGACCAATAGCCCTCTACTGTATTATTTAAGCCATTCGTTGAATACAGAACAAAAAGTTTATCAAATCCATCTGACTATTTGTGATCATCATTGTAGTGATGTACAGATATGCAGAAGATAATGTGTTTGGTAATTATAACAACGTAATGGTGAATTGTCCATGAACTGCACAGCTAACCTTTCACACCTCCAGAGAGGTGTGTGAACTGAATGCCAATACTTCTCAGCAAAATCATTGCAAAGCTTTCAGACACTTTGAACCGGAAACTCGTTGTGAGACATGAGTGTTGGGATTTTCTTTTCCTTCCTCTATAGTGCTGTTGGAGCTTCCTCAGCTTGAACAAAGTACAATCTGTACTTTTTTTTGTAGTTGAGATGTACCCATTGAGGTTGTAAGTCAGACTGGTCATTTGAAAGAACATTCCCATGTTTAAAAAAAAAAAAAAAAGAAACAGATGATTCACAATTATTCCATTTACTCCACTATCTCTACTATCTAAACTGGAAATTTCATACAACCCAATTTAATGGAAACTCTACATTTTGGGTTACAGAACGTAAACTTTTACTGTCAAGAACCTGAGTATGATTTTGCAAAATTTCACTTAGTTTGAACTTATCAGCCATCATTCCTCCAGTTAAGATCCGAACTGGATTTTACAAATGCTATCAAATGACACAGGATTCACTGTGTGATATAGCCAAGAAATATGACACGATGCCTTTAAAGAAAACTGCTTTTTTCTATGTGTTCAGAGGTTTACGGGAGGGGCTTTTTAGACTAAATGGGAACACTTTAAAAATAGATTTTGAAATCCTCTTCATCTTCTCACAAATGTGATGAAAATGTGTTTTAGCAGTTACGACAGTCAGTATTTTTTACCACTAAGTACACCAGACCTTTAAAAAAGTTCTAATATGTTGGAATATGTTGTTGCTGATTGCATACCAAAATGTCATTGTTCACTCTGAGTGGGCACTCTTTTGAGACCCTTTCATTCCGTTCTGCTGTAAATACCTGAGATCATCTCTTACGTTAGATAATCTCTAACTCTATTGGCATCTCAAAAAAATGTCATCCTAAAGAATCAGTGAATACAGAAAGGCTGAAATTTGTGGTGTGTATGAATCTAAGTCCCACAAATCTCATTCACAGCCTGCCAAAATCTAACCTCTTTCCTCTAGGTTCCCTTCGTACTTAATGAAGAGGAAATTCAATCCCTCCAGAGGGAAATTGCTTCCAGTTGTATTTAATATCTATATTTGGATGAAGGAAGTACT
Organism: Buceros rhinoceros silvestris; assembly: GCF_000710305.1. Taxonomy (NCBI): domain Eukaryota; kingdom Metazoa; phylum Chordata; class Aves; order Bucerotiformes; family Bucerotidae; genus Buceros; species Buceros rhinoceros. Next base: position 61,641 of record NW_010400161.1, read on the forward strand.
CTGGAGCTGCGACTCTCTGTCTCTCCCTACACTTATGACGAAAGAGATGCCTACATTTTCAACATCCAAAGTCACTTGAGGTAGGTTCTGTGCTTAAACAAGTGCATACTCTGGCTTCAGTGTGGCTACTCATATGGGTGAAACTACAGTCAAGATCCAGAATCTGTTTGATAACAAATCCTATGATGAGGAATATGGATATAACTTTTATATGAGAGGCACAAATATCTACCTATCTTTTGTGGGAAAAGATATTAAGACCCCACTTCTTTGTTTCTTCTCCTAGCTTCTCTACCCAAATGTGTTATCCGTGAAAGTCCAGCAGGAAGAGCAAGTTCCAATTGACATGGGATGCAAATGGGATGTAAAATATATATAAGCCATATCTATCAATCTCAAACACTTTTCTGTGGAAATAAGGCAACACATACTCCCTTGCTGCTACAGAGGGGTTTGCAGCTCAATGTTCTGTGCAAAAGAGTGCATATAGACCAGAACTTTACTGGAATTACTAAGCGCTGCTTGTCGCCAAACTTCTTTGAAGAATATTATCCTTTGATCACTTTTCAGCCGCATCTCATATTTCATGAGTCTGTGAGAGATAGTATCCTGAACCTACTTGCATAACTTGCTGGATTTTTGTAATTTATACCTCTTTGCCAATATTGTCCTCTCAGTGAGCAAGCAATGGTCAATTGATTTCAAGAGCAAATCCTGTTGCACTTCAGACAGAAATGATTAGACACCTTGTTATCAAAGTCCCAAGGTCAAGTCATCAAACGTGGCTGATTACATTTTCTAATGGTTTTTCTATGCTCATTAAAGTGCATTCAAATATTCAAAATCATCTCTGATCATGACATTCAAAACCTGCTCTGATGTCTCCTGACAAGCAGAAATGTATTCTCTAATCTCTAACCACATAAACAATAGATAACTGCTTGCAATTGGGTTCAAATTGATTTCAGGTGGCTTCAGAGAAAAGCAATTTCTACAACAGATTAACCTTTTAATTAATGTTTATTAAGGATATTACCAGGTGCAGGAATCCTTCTAAAGCAGAAAATTACACTTCATTGACATTCATTTATGACAAAATAGCTGATCCATTCCCAGGTCATTATTCATGTATTTATCACCATTTCTTGCTCTTCATGAAAATGCCATAAACTCTAATTAACTATTGTAACACTGTATGTTTTAAAAACATTCCTCTATATAGAATAGGTTAATGGGCATATGAAGAACAAGACGTCCTTTGGCAGAGGTTTTTAGAGACGGAGCCACACTCTTTACCAAATGTCACCATGGGCAGGATATTCAACTATAGCATCGCCTTCCTCTGACGGCTTGTGAGATACCTCATTCATGAAGGGAATGCAAATGCATGGAGAACTCAGTGAGAGTTCACACACAATAAAGGACCTCATCCACAGATGAAAGTTAGGCTGCTCTCTTGAGAGGCATGTAACCTGGACTACAGAGTTTACTTTGTCATGTTCGTACTATGCGAATGCCTCCATGATTCAGTGTCTGAATCCAGATCACAAGGAAATCGATCTCCCAGAAATCTTTGGAAATTTCCAACTCTAACTGAGGTTTGTGGGTGATTTACCTGAAACTGATGGTAATGTCACCTCTGGACACATCTCTAACACTAAAAAAAAAAAAAAAAAAAAGACTGGTTGTTTTCTGAATACATCTGTAATACTAAATTTCAAAAGGGTCAGTTATTGATCATAGCAGTCAACCATCAGCTCATTCCCTGGCAGTGCCTTGGACTGTTTCAGCTAGCTCTCTCCAAGACGCATCTGACATGGGGAGTGATGAACCTGGCTAATGTTGATGTAGACCAGTATGTACCATCTGGCTTTGAGGCCAGGATCAGTCCCTGATCCTCCTTTGTATAACAGTATAGATACTAAGTCTATGGCTATTGCTAATTTGCTGCCACCTAAGGAATACTTCCCACAGCCTCAGGCCATTCTTCTGATGAGCAAATTGGCAAACCTTGTGCTCTCAGGGGGTTGTTTTATTTTGGTTTGGTATAATTGTGGACGGGGTTGCTCCCAAGCATTGAACAGTACTTCTCTACCCATGGCTTCAGATCACCATGCTACATACACAATATGCGGTTCAGGTGAAAAATGGTCATGAAAAGTTCTCATTGTTCCACAACGTGTGTGCTTCCCATTCTGTAAAATCATGTCAATTAAAAAGCCTTTTGGTAATAATGAAATAAATTAATAGGTGTAGAAGTCCTTTAGTTCTCTTTAATGCTAAAGCTTGTAATTTTCTGTGGAAAGCTTCGTTCAGCTACTGGTAGTGTATCATTTTCTTACCAGCAATGTTTCTTACCCTCACAGTTCCAAATGAAAGACATCAAAACACTACTTCAACTGATAAAATTAATTTCCTTAAAAAAATGAAAAGTTGATACTATATTGGGTAGAACTTTTGGGAGACATGGGCAGGGACTATTGTCCAGATGGACCAGGAACTTGGTCCATCTATGGCTAGAGTATCTCTTCCAGAAGGCAAGGGCTCTTGCCACCAGGAGAGTCAGGCTGGCTCAGAAGTTACACTAGAAGATGCCTGCAGCAGATGACAATATTTTCTATATCTCTTTGTTACTGATAACTACCTGGACACTCTCCCAACCAGTGTTACCTTTTCTATTATCTCATACAGGGGTACCCCATAAACTTCACTGAAGATGCATTATGGGATGGATATCTAAAATACAAACCAGTACAGTACATAGAACTTCTGAGGGATCTCCTACAAGTGTCTTAAACATTCAGGCAGAGGAGATCGTATTTAAGAAGTTGTCTGAAATTTATATATACATATATATATATATGTACATGTTCCTGCATTTTAGTACTTGGATTTATCTATTTACTAGAAAGCTTTTCGTACAGAAATAAACTGTAGTGGGGCTTGGTAACATTTCTGTACTTGTTTTAAATACGTAGGTTTCCTGATGCTGCAAAATTTTATCAATTTCTGAAAGAGTCTGACTTTCAACCGGTTTAAAATTAAATTTCTCGAACCACTACCATTCAGTTTCTTTGATTCCTTAATGTTTGACTTTTTTTTAAGATATTCCAGAACCAGGGAGTTCTTCTTCACCCAGTGAAACACAAATGAGAGTTATTTTTCTCTTTGTTAAACTTATCTGAACTACAGAAAGAGAAAAGTGAACTCCTCGGCCAGACTTACACTACAGCACTTAAACAGCACAAAAGAAAAAAGGTCCATGAAGCTGTATTACTAGGCTCTGCTTAACAATATGCTGCTTCCTGATTAATATCATTGAACTCTAAAGCATGAGTAAATTGTAATTTAGATGATTGCACGTATGCATCATCATATCAAAACCAAAATGAGACACTTAGACAATCATAGCTTTCTCTTTTTTTTTATTTTTAACTCCACATCTTTCCCCCCTCTAACAAAAGGATTTGTATGTCACACATTAGATTTTAGATTCTAAGACTATGTAAAGGCAGGGTGGGTTACAAGGCAGAACACTGACAAAATGGGGGTAAAGTATTATGTAGGCACAGATGCAACCAGTTTTGTGGACAATCAAATGCATGTTACAACCCGTTAAGCAAAAAGAGAAAGGAAAAGTAAGCTGCTGTTGTTAAGACACCACCCTGGGACACACAAGAGCCAGAGTTAAATTTCTTCTCTGCAAGAAAATTCCTCTGAGTCATCAGACAAGTGCTTTCTGCAGTGGTTTTTGAGATACCAGCCCGAGGGAGAATTGAAATAACACATCTAGGCTTTGAGGATCTGTGAACTAGGTTGCATAACTTTGCAGGGTCCAAATACATTGCATAGTGTCCTGGAAACAAGCTCGTGGCTCTGTTGTCCATCCTTCACTGCTGTCATCCCGAAGAATCAGCTGTTTGGAGACCAGATCCTCCCAGCGTGCAGATACCAGACCAGGGCTTGGTGCAAGGCTGAGCCACTAACAGGCAATAGAGATAAAAGTCTGTGGACACTATACTCACTGAGCCGATTTGGCAAAGTGAGGATTTGTTTAAGAAAACCAGGACTTCCCACTTGATCAGGCCCAGCTCCTGAGTATCTGAGACACCACTCCTGATAGCCTTTTCCTCAACCAAACTTAATCTGTGGCAGATTGCCCACTTTGAGTTTACCACTGTTTCTGAGACTAACTCTTAGGTAGGACTACCACTTCTCTTTGTTTTGCCTTATGCCACTGTCCCATGAGCCAAGCTTTGTGTTTCAACTAGGTGTCATGTGACCACCTACTGATTTCCACACAATTCTTACCCCTATGAGGAAGGAAAAAAAAGATGCTTGTATATTTAAATGAATGTCTGTTCATTGAGGGAGGGGAAGTGGCATAAAACAACAGTGAAGACTAATTACTTACTAGAAACTTCCAACTTCATTATGTTTTTCAAGCATAGGAACTGTAATTCTCAGATAACAATATTGTATGGAAAAAAACCCAGAAACCTAAACTGATGGTCTTTATACATTTATTTTGGACCAGCAGTTAACTTGTTGGCCATCAGATTGTTGGGGAGGCTGCAGGAAACAAATTATGGGTAGGTTGCAATGCAGCAGGTAGCATTGGGATAGTCCTTGGCTTGGCATATTGAAGATATTTCAGCTGAGGAAGTTGTTGATATAAGACATCAGCTTGGGAAAAATTGCTTCAATTTAGTTAAATGTCATTGAAGATTTTGTGATTGTTATACCAAATACACATGTTGTGTGTGCGCATTATATTCCGTGGACTGCCAGGATCTCTGCTTAGACACGGTATCATTACAGGAGAACCACAGAAATGCTTTAGATTCTTTGGAAAACTGAAAGAGGGAAAAAACCTCAAGAGATCCTTCTTAGGGAGGGAAGAAAAAAAAAAGAGAGAGAGAATAGAAGGTTTGTTATCCATCCTGTTCTTGGAAACTGAACCAACGGGGGTAAGACAACAAGGGCGCATATTTATAAAGCAAAATAAAAGGCCTCTGTGCAGTCATGTCTGAGCAGAGCAGATGAGCAGCATAGTTCTGGGAAGAATTATATAAGGCATCTTGTGTACACGTGCCTGCGAACACAGAAACACGTATTTGCACCCATACCCACAGAGAGTGCCCAGATGATGCCCCACTTCACACACAAAACCTCTCAATCTCAGTCAAGAAAATCCATAAACACTTCAGATACAACACATGAGAAGTTGTTTCCTGTAGTGCCAAACCACCCAAGTCATAAGCAGCAAAACTGTGAGTAACTTTTCTCAGAAACAAGGCTATTTAGCCTGGCTTCATTTCAACAAATCCAAGAGTAATTATACACAGGCATTTAAGTGCATGTTGCGGACTTGACAGGCTGGAGGAAAAGCAGCTTACATGCACAGCTATTCAAGAGTAGTGGAAATTAAAGAATCTGCTAGCACGATGCTTTCAGATGGATTTGCTATGTGTGTCCGTAGCAGCTTGCCATGTGTCCCATCTGCAGTCCATACAACTTTCACAATCTCAGTGCAAGCCTTGTGTCCAACTAATAACAAGACTGCATCTTCTTTGAGAGTTAAATGTCAACAATTAGAACTATTTGGACACCCCAAAGCTCTCGCACTCTCTTCCCTGGTCACATCCCTGCTGTCCAGTCTTTAATTATTCTGTTATGACGACTACCTGGCATAATATTTCCTGCATCTGAAACCTTAACCTTTTCTCTACGTGACGAATGCTGTCTGGATATAGACCATCCCAAAGGTGCACTGCTACACAGTCATTTTCATCTTTCTCCCTTGTACAAGCTTCCACATCTTTAACTATCTCTTTGCCAGACACAATGATCTGTCTTAAAATGGTTCTTGATTTTTCTGTCAGCTTTTACAAAATTACCCTCTTTTTTCACCTGAGTTTTCAGAAATAGGTGAACAGTGATGAATAACGAGATGGTGATGAAGAATCTTGCTTTTTCACCCTCTCTGGGTGACCCATAAGTTTTCTACTCTGCCCTCTTGTCTTTAGATATCTTTAGCAGCACTGTTGGATTCAGCTCCATCTCCTATCTCTGCTAAAATCTCCCCAGGAACAAAAGTCAAGACACCCTCCACATGTGTAACATCTCATATAGGTTGCAGAAATAAACAAGAAGGACATGAGCTTCTTCTTGGTTAATCTCTGTTGGCACTCCAGAAACTGCCGACATCTGTTCTGTCTAATGAGGCAACTTTGAGTCTCTGTTCCCTACAACTAAAAGCATTTCCCAGCATGATTCTGCCTTCCTCCGGGAGTTAATTAATTTGTATGCTCATTAGCTAGCCTTAGAGAGCTATTCACAGTGCCAGTTGGCTACCATCTCTTAGCTGTATAATGCCACTTACACTCTTGCAGACCCTACAAGTGCCTCTGTGTTGTAGCCTTTGGCCCCTTTCACAGCCCAGAAATGTACCTTTGGTCCAGAAATGCAAAGGCGGTTTTAAAGGGCCTCCTATGAGCAGTTAAGGCTGGTTGTAAGAAGCCAGTGTCAGATTCTTGGAAAATGAGAGTGAACTTTTAAAGCACCGCCAGACCGTAGTTGAAGATTTGAGCTAAGTGTTTGGCTCCTGGGTGTAAACAGGCATTTGTGTCTTACCTGGATAGTTTTCCATAAGAACTGCAAGTTTTCACCTCAGGGTGTCTCAGCTCCCTCCCAAAGCATAGCCTAGACGTCAAAACAACTCAGAAACATTTGCGGATGAAATCAGTAAACTAACAAGGTAGAACTCACTTGGCCAGTTGTAGATAGAAAGAGGCTTTCTTCACAGTCAGTAGAGGACAATATGCACTTCTAGGACGCAAAGTATGTGGTATTCATTACCATGAGACAAATTTTGTCTAGCAACAACACATTTCTCTCAGTGATCCATAAAAGGAATGACAAAACAATCAATTCAGACACAAAATGTATTCTAGCCTTCATGTAAGTCAAGGCAAGGTAAACCCCACCTCAGTGATAGGCTGGTCCTCCGAATACCTATGCCAACATTTCAGTCAGTGTTCTTGGGCTGCTTTTCCCTGTGTGCATGACCTAACACATGGGAAGGAATCTGGCTGGGAAAGGACCACAGTCCAAGGCTGATGCTGGGGAATGTGCCAGCCAAGCTAGGTGCCTCTGAGCTCAGAGACCAAGAAAGAACAGAAGAGCTCTGATCTGTGATCCCATATAACTAACCCACACCTTTCTCTAGCTCTCGAGGTTCCTCTTTTCTCCATCTCTATGTCCTTCCTCTCTCTACCTCCATGTCTGGATTCCCTCTTCTGTGATAGGTAGCTCGCTGTGAAAACCCTGAGAAAACAGTGTCTGCAAGACATTGCAGGAAGGAGAAGGTAAAGAATATGCTTGCATGGCACAGAAGTGTGCTGGGCAGCAGAATATGACACTGTTGCAGCAGAACAACTTCAACTTGCAAGGCCCTCCACATACTTAGTTATTACACCTGCCCTTCCCAGGCTCTTGTGCGTGCTCTTGCCCCACGGGGTGGGTAGCAGACCAAGGTGTCCCCCACCCAGCTGGGCTAGAATGCATTGGGGTCAAAGAGCAGGAGGGAAAACACTGTAAGGGTGTTGGACTGCACCCTTGGTCCTCCTTGCCTGGGTGCTGGGGGAGGAGCCACTGGAGTTAATATTCCATATTCCATGGAGGACAATTCACACAAACTCTGGTTAATGCCAGATTTTCACTTTGTGTATGAAGCCAAAAAAAAAAATCAGACTTCCTGTACTGCAGACTGCTCCTGTACTGCAGTCACTTTCTATCTTCCAGTGTTATGTTCTCTGAAGGGTATCGTAAGATAGGAAAGTAGGTGAAATAACACCAGCCAGATAATTTCTGCACAAGGACTTCACTGTGTGGGCCTGACACCTAGATGCTCAGGTCCCGTACACTTACCAACTGCCAACTGCAGCCAACATAAATCCCATGTGCTGTTTGGGCTTTATATTTTTTGTTTTTTACACACAGGCTGAGGAGAGGATTTCAATCACTTGCCTGGGGCTTGACTTTAAAGAGCAGCTGCAGGAAAAATAAAGTGACCGTACCATAAAAACCCCACAATATTTCTATATTACACACCTGTGAGCTTCAGAGCCACGGTACACCCTGCTAAGCCGCCTGTGGTTGCGGGTAGATTACCCAGGCAGCAAAGGGTGGAAGTGAGGATCGTGCCAGGCTCCCCAAGGGAGCTGGGGAGAACAAAGACCAGGTCTGAGTTTGTGACAGGACTTTAGAATATGCTAATGTGTTGGGAGTTCAGACCGGGACATAAATGTCAACGGTGCCAGCACGGAGTATGTCCATTCTTAGCAGGAATTTGCTAATTAGGACTCAAGTAACCTAAGGAAAAGGCTATTTGTAGACACAGTCCAAGAATGACCAGCCTCAGAAAGCAGCTGCAAGTGGTTTTGCAACATGATTTTATCTGGGCAGAATGAGTTCATAATTGGAAACTGCCCCAATCTTTCAGTCAGCTGAATTCTTACTTCTCTTGACCAGACCTCTATCACGTAAGACATTCCTTCAGCCTAGGGGATGCAAAACCTGCTGCAGCTCTCTTCCCTGGGCAGAGGGATGGGAGTGTGAGAAGGGTGAAAGACAGAAGGTTTTCATCCAAGTTTCAGCTACCCATCCATTTGAAAAATCAAATCTCGTACTCTCAGGCTTGGCCAGCACCTCAGAGGCAGGCTGTAGCTGTTGATCCATAAACCTCAGTGGCCTATCCTGTGCTAACAGCATGAAACCAAACCACAGGATATGGGTACGGCGCTTGAGAATGCTAACCAGGGGGAACAACTCATTGAAAAGTCAAACATAGCAATGGACCTTTAGAAATAGCAGGTTTTGCCCTGATCACTTCTCAAATATGCATCACAGACATTTCAACAATTGATTTTTCTGTTATATATCCTGCACCCCAACAAGTCAAGTGGAGCTGGGAACATTTGGCCAGGCAGGAATGATTAACCAGGTGACTTCAGCTGCAAGGCCTGACATCTGACAGCAGCAAAAACAGATGTGGAAGAAAGAGCCCAGTGTTCTCAATCTAAAATACTGGCTCTGTTCTTCCTGGGGCTAGCAGTTAAAAAAAAATCAGAAGCAAAAGTACACATGCTAAAGCTAATTTCACGGCTCAGAAGGGTCAGATAGCAGGACCTCAATTCTAGGCAAAGGTCTCCCTACGAAGATTTCTGGTGGACAGAAGCTTGTCATTCAATTTCCAGCACCACTGGCTTCCTTGCTCCATCAATTTCCCTGACACCATAACTGTCTGAGGACTGTGCTCTTGTCTCAGTGCACTGAAGGGCTACAAGGGTCACGGCGAAGTGAGCAGCTGCAAGCACATGAATTCCTTCCCTTGAGGAACAGAGGAAAGAAAAACTTGGAAGTTTTGAATTTTAAAATTTTTAATTCCTGAAGGCAAGTAGCTCTATCTTTCCTAATCCATCTTTCCAGCTCAGATACTTTCAATAAATGCCACAGTTTTTTTTTAGTTCCTGTCACTCTGCTGATTAGGACTTGACAACTTGAACCATTTCTCTGTAATAAAACATTCATGAACAGGCCAGAATAACAGGCCAGAATGAGTGCTCTTTGCCTCTGAGTGATTAAGTTATAGACAACACTGGCTTCAAAATGAAAATGGATGTGTCAACTTCACAGATTTCATATAGGCAGTCAAGTTACTGCAAAGAATATTTACATCTGCTTTCAAATTACAATTGATATCACATCTTAGCCTCACATATGTGTTTTGGGACTAGCTGAACATCGGTATTTACAATAAGCAAGGGAATTAGCCTCCAGATTAGAGGAATTACTATTTGATATTTGTTCTCTTGCTATACATTTTATCCACCCAAGAAGGAGAAATGATCTCAGGTGACAGAAACATGAAAAGCCAGATATTAAATTTGCTCAGATCCAATAGGTTTTAATGAACTTCTATTAGTCTTCTCTTAGTTAAACCAAAGAGTATCTATTTTTTACTTACTCTTCTCTTTGACCTATCTATCATGTTTCATTCTGCTGAATCTGCTTGGACATTCATAAATCTGCCATCTCGTAATAGTTGGTTTTCATTTGACTACAAATGGGACAAAAAAATCTTACATTTTCCTGAACGGCAAAGATGTTAAAAAACAACACTGTGGATGAGCTCTAATTCTGATGTTGGCTCAAGTCACTAGGCCAGTCATTTAAACCCTGAAAGTGGGAAAACTTCTGTTCCTCACATATTCCTTGATCTAAAGAGCACTCAGAATTGTTACATCAAGTGTATTTCTAAATCATATTCTAACTTGCGTTTGAGTGTGGCATATTTTATATTAGACAGAGAAATCTATAAAATGCATGTTATGCATTTTCTATACGGAAGGTGAAGGTAAGTTATATTCTTTTTATATAAAGATCACACTCTGCTTCCTTCTCCCTCCCTCTTTCTCCTTCAAAATAATGCAGCCTTTTTATTTTTGCATGCTACAGTCTCTGTATAAATGGAAAATATATAACACATCATCATTTGTGAGACTGATGACTGGAACATGGACCCAAGAATCTTGGCCAGTATTTAGCTGAACATGATGCTTAAGTGATTTGCTTTTATCTTTTTGTGTATAAGCTGGGGAAAGTTACGCAGGAGTAAGGAAACAGTATTAGGAGTTTTTTTCTAGTGCTAAAGAGACAATTACAAATTCTATTCAGTTTTGGTATGCATATTTCAAAAAGGGATGATGAAACCAGAGAAGGAACACTCAAGAGCTAATGTTATGGATAACAGTGATGGTGAGAGTCCTGTCGACTAATTTCAGTCACCAAAAAGCCAGTCCAAAATAGAAATGCAATCCATGGAGGGAGATGGGTGTCTCCAGAGAATGATTCATCTCATTTTAAGAGAAGTGTCTAAAACGAGTTGGATGAGCCTTCTGAATGAGTCATCTTTCCTCATTGACTGCAGGAGGACTGTAGAAAACTACCTTAGACTAGACTCTTCTCATGTTTAGGTAGTAGAAGATACATCTCATCCCAAGTGACAACACTTTACTCCATGCATTTAATTTAACCAACAGAAGTCTGCATTGATTTGATTATACATACCACCTTGAGGAGATACTAGGGTTTGGAAAAATCTTAATGAAGAGCATGGTGAATTCTCTCTCTTGAAAACCCCAGAATAAGAGATGTGCTCTAACAGCAAAATCTGAAGGTGGTGCAGGATACATCAGTAAAGTCAAGTGCCCCAGATTATGGAGGTCAGACCAGATGACTGAAGTACTCCATCCCAGCTTTTAGCTCTGTCTTGTACCTATGACCAGTGATATTCTGTTTATAAGATGATACACCTCAGAGCAATGGGTATAGCTAAAGCATGAAATAAACTAGTGGACGCTTTGTCAGAGAAAAATCCATACATCTCTAATAAAACTTAATTTTGGAGCTTTTCCCTGACATGAAGATAATTATTTGCAGCTTTGCGAAGGTTATTTTAAAATAGCCTTGCTTCAGTGCACAATTCTAGTCCTGTATCTTAGAGAACCTAGCCAGGTGCTCCCAGTGAAGAAAGCAGGCTCGCCTGGGTTTACAGGTGGGTTTAGGTCAGCATTTCTAGTCTGAAAGTCAACACCAATTGGTGCCTTTGAGGATAACCATCCTCTGCTGAAGGAATTTAATTATACAAGGGCAGCTAATCATTTTCCAAAAATCATTTTTGGGTTTTAAATCCATGGATGCCATGTCTGAAAAATATATTTTTATATTATATTTAGCCTCCAAAAAGGAGGGTTTTTTTAGCACATTGGCCTTTCCTGTCTCTAATTGCTCTAAAACTAACATTGATCAACTTCTGCCTGTATGCATGCAGTATCCCCCTAACCAGCTAATAACAGTAAATATCCAAAATAAAGAAAAAAAAAGTCAAATTTAAAATTCCTTTATTTGAAGCTTCAGTGATTGGTCATTCATTTCTTTTGGCATTGTGTCTAGTTCTCATTAGTCACACTGAAAGTCAAAGATGTGTGTGCCTAGAAATGTGTCATTTTCCCTAGCATATCAATCAGTTGCAAGATATTACCTCTCCCTATACACCTGGTCTCTCATACAAATGGCAAGACATAGGCTGCAAGCAAAATGTTCTGTGAGGCAGGAAAATCACCCCAGAACTCTTCCATGGGCTGATGTCTTTTGCAGCAACAGCCTTCCCTGTATGTTGGTGAGAAAGGATATATTTAGCTGTTATATTACAGGCAAATTACATGGAGAAGAGCAGTAATATTTCAAATTATTACCACTCAGAAACCATCAAAATAGTTGTAAACAGACACCAACAAACCTACACACCTTGTTGCTTTCTCAAAGTTTAGAGGAAGAGATGGAATCTCAGTGACAGAAAGCTTAGTTCAGTTGATAGATGCTATATTCTGTGGCTGTGGGAATCTCTGTGGAGCCACAAACTAGGGCTGGTAAGTATGAGACAAAATATAAATGTTTGTTTTACAAAACAGACAAAGCACTACACCACCTCCTCCATCCCTGTGCTCCCCCTGCCCGCCCCTTTTCTGCCCGCACCCCCCCCCCCAAAAAAACAAAACAAAAAAAAACAACCCCAAATTTCTTTTTCTTTTTTTTTTTAAATAGTGCAAAATACTTTATACAGGAATGTACTTGGATGGGGGTCTTGCGAACCGAAAAAATATATTACAAAAGAACCCCAAAACCAAAAAAAAACCCCAAACAAAACCAAACCAGAAACAAAAACCCAACAAGAAACTGGCTACATCTTAATGGAAAATCTTGCTTCCCCACCCAGCCAACCACTGCAGATGAAGGATGCTCTTCACCCACTGCTCATGATATTCTTTGCAATTTGTGTTTTTTCCCTATTTCTAGGCAGTGAATACAGTGCAAATTGATGTTAAGCAGAAGTTTCCAGCTCTGGATCCTCTGCAGCACATTTTTATAGATGGAGTTCTTGTGCGGAACGATGTTGCACTTTCTGACATTTACAGGAAGAGCATTTCCTACTCCAGATAGGAGTTTCTGACAGTTGACAGGTGACAGTTTTTGTAGGGTCAGCCCAAAAGTGAGCAAGAGGACAGCCTACCAGTGAAGCCTGCTATTCTTCCAGTACTTCTAACACAGACTGTACATGTCTGCCTCCCCTCTCTGACTGTTGCACCGTTCTATGTGATTCTTGGACTCCGCAGGCTGTTCAGCAAGCTTTTCCTTCACTCTGACATATCTAAAGGCAGAAGGTAAGAACCTGGGCAGTGAAGGCTAGTTTTGGTCATGACGATTTCCCCACCTCTGCCTTTGTGCTAATGTCTGATGTACCTGTATCACTTTCATGACTCTGAAGACCTCCTGTGGCTCACACTTTCTATCCTCAAGCAGAGGCAGCACAACCTCCTTTTTGGAGGATAAAACTTGGCGCTTTTTGTGTTAGGTTGTAAGAAGCTCTGTATCGGGTGTTCTCAGATCTGCTCCTGTACCAGACTCCTGACTGCCTCCACCACAGCCACACGTGCACAGAGGTACTGAGCCTTTCAGGCAAATGGCAGGTGAACTCTCACAAAGTGCAAATTCACCTCCAGGTCTCTGTCTTTAAACAGTTAACCATCCCCGACAGGCTGTATTTCTCAGGCCTTCTGCCATATTCTCTCCTCACACAGATTTGTGAAAACTCTGGATTCCACGAGGTAATTTTTTGTCATAGCGTGTCATAAGATGAAGTTCATAGCCTCACCCACTCTGTGGGATGCCTGACTCAGGTAGTGATAACAGATGAATCATCTAAAAGTCACCTGGAGTGCTTCTTACATGGGTATTCAGAGGGGAAACCTTTTGATAATTGATAGGTGGTTCTTCACTTTCTGTGTCAATACTGAAAGTCAGCTAACGATACTATGAGTAGATAAAGGAAGGGGGAGGTTGGCTGCTCGGTTTTCAGGTTTGTTGTTCAACTGAGATGACAGTCATTACAAACCCATAAGTTGTCAAATTATTACTTCTCTGAAGAATAACATTTTTACATGACTTTTAGCTCAGATTTATTAATAGCAATTGCCTCCACGCTACTTGAAAATTCATCTGGTAGTGGACAATGTAGATTCTTGACCAGATTAGAAATGTCACCCAATATGGTACATGCAATATACGCTTAACACCAAGCTGAAAGAGCAGAAATTTATGAGTATTGAGACAACTGAGTATTATAGGCGACAGAGGTAGGAAAAATTAGTGAATCTGAAACCTGTTTCTACAAATTACTAAAATCTAAGATTTTCTCTTCACTGGCTCCTGCAATGGATTGGTCACTTTCTCTAGCAGGTTCTTCTCTGAAGAACACGGCAGGTATCTTCATGAACCAAACTTCTTAGTAGCATCAGCCATTTGATTGATAATAACACTTTTTGTTACTGGGTCCAGAGAAATTTAACAGAACTTTTAAATAGTTCATCCTATCTGGAAGCATATTTGCATAGTCCTTCTATTAAACTGTTCTTGCGGATCTACAAAGTAAATATCTTGCTTTGCCACTGTTTTCCTTCAACATGGAGATGCCAAATTCCTTAATCCCGCATGTGTAGCTCTGCCTTTTCCTTGCCACTTGCGCAATCATCTTTTGAAAATGGCTTACCAGCCATTTTTCACATTATCTGGAAGAGAACACCTATTTGTCACTTCCTAAAGTGACTGGAATATCTATCCTCAAATACACTGTTTTGCCTCATCTTTCCTGGATTGCCCTCCAGTTCATCTCCACCTAAATAACTCATTGCTGACAATCCCTTACCTTGCCTGCACCTCGTTACAATGTATGTCATTCATTTCAGATCTAAATTTATCCCTTCTGCCCACAGACATAGTATTATCTGACTGCAAATTACTGAAATCAAAAATGCTGAGTCCTAAGTCTGAGGTTATGGAAAATTTAGTACATGTTAAGAATAATCCCATATAATTAAAAGCTTTCTCTGTTATTTTTGTCATGTTCCTCATTTAAAGTATCAGTTACACGCTTCACAGGTCAGTGTCAAAAAAATGTTAGATTTTGGCAGTTTCAGAAAGCAGATTGGGCCACAAATTGTCCCACTAAGTAAATCATGCCGGATGGCTCACACTAATGAGATACACAGTTTGTGTCCAGGTCACTCACCTCAAATACACTCCAGTTGCCAGTTCTTGAAATTCGTTACAAATTAATAATGCTCTGTGTACATCCAAAGGTTAGCAATTTGATCACCTTACTCCATCCCGATTAATTCATATAGGCTTTATCAGAGTGACCAAAGCTTGAATGGTCACGTAAATAGAAACTCAACATCACTCTGGTAAGCAGTAGAGGTATTTTGACTGAGATGGAGATTTTAGAAGCTCCGTATGAAAGAATTGATTGCAAGAGACTGAAGCGTATTGTAGTACATGGTCAATTAATCCTTCCTATTACGGTCCATTGCTCCTTTCTTTCGTGACCCAGTGCAGAGAGAGAAACCATTGTCACCTTAGTCCCCTTTTCCCACTCTTCCTTCCTGTCTTTCTGTGATGGTAAATCCATCTATGGGTTGAAAACTACTGTGGTTGCACAATTCCCAGAATTTGCCTGAGATGAGCTTTGGGCCCATGCCTTAACAAGTGTGGTAAGGCAGGTCTGTAATTCTTCTACTTGCATAAAAGAACTTGAGCAGACAAAACGGCACATGCCAGGAAGCAAAACTTTGCGAGTGCAAGTACAATTTAATTAAAGTTATAAAGAGGCCTGAAGGAGAAAAATAACGTGTTATTAGCAGCTTGAATCTGGAGCTGGCCATAGGTCTGTATGGCAAGCCAGCTGCACATTTGGTGTGAAAAGGAAGCTGGCCAGTGGCCCTTACCCAACTCAGCTAGAGTCTTCCAAAACACACCCTTTCTCATGCCTCCCATCCTTGTGACACACCTAGCTAAAAAAGCTTCCAGTAATATTGCGCCTCTGGCCTATGTAAAATGAAAGAAATTCAAGTCTAAACTTGCCTGCTCTTGCTTTTGGCGGTAATAAATGCACCCTGCTATGCCAATAGGAATTCTCTTCTACCAGCACAAGGAGAAAGTCTACCGCTTCTGAGCAACAAGCATTTTCCCCCTTTAGCTGCCTAATTATTCTTTTTTCTGAACCTTACCAGGCATAGAATCTGCCAACTACTTTCATGATGCACCACGATGACAAGCTTTTGTCCTTAGCACAGATATTCAAAACACTGTAAGAATATCTTGGACGCCGTTGCAAAGTTAAAGACACAAGTCGGAGCCAGAATACTCTGTACTAACGCTACTGGAAAGCTATGCAATGTTAACCAAATTGCCTTAATGTCAAAGGAGACAGTTGACGAGAATCTACTCAACCTTTTCCACTTCCTCTGAATCAAGCAAATAAGCTGTCCAGACCTAGCACTTACAAAAGAACAAAATTTGCATCCGTGATTGGAAATAAATGGAACTGCAATGGTTGCTAACAACTGTCATCAAAGAACAACTCCTGCTTGTCATCTTCTCGGCCTCTCTGCTCCAAACTCATCTACCTCCATGCTTCTCTTTGAGTTCTTTCAATGTAATTGAAGAATATTACGGAGGAGAATTATATTTACAATCGCGTAACTTGACAGTTAGGTAATTATCTTTGGGTTTGTTTGTTTGGTTTTTTTCTTGCTTATTGATCATCTGGAATGAAAGAAGGTGGGGAGGACAGCAAAAGGGAAAGGCCTTTTAGAAAAAGGTGCATGGAAAGGGTTCATTCATACCACACAATTCTATTTTCTTGTGTGTCTGTGCTTTATTGCAGATTAGAAATAGAACTGGAAAGGGCAAAATATACTTTGTATAGGATGTGTTCCATGTGTACTTGTATAAATTAATCCGCTTATTACATTCATGGATAATAGTGTGTCCTTTATACACCTTACATATAAGACATTCTCCTGAGACAAGATTTCTGAAGAACCAGATGGCCACAGAATTTCTCACCTCAGATGGATCACAAATCCATTACTAACTGATGTGAGATTGAAAGGAAGGCTACAAGTGGCATTTCAAGCACCAGAAGCTGAGAGTGAGGACCACAGGGACCAGGGTAACCTATTTTCTGAGTCAGACACTGAGGGGAAACATAATACTGGTTAATGGCTTAACAAGACAGAAATGCAGGACTAGAGGGCTAGTTCTGTGCCAATCAGGCAGTATGGACAAGACCAATGTGTTCCCAGCCGGAAAGAAGGGAGCTGAGGAGTGGTGAGCCATGCTGTGACACTCGCTCAGGCCAGAAGATAGGCCCTAGTCCTATGTAATTAGTAGCACAGGTATAGCAAAAGATTTCAGACCAGTTTCCACATGGAATCATGAGTCCCTCTTCCTTCTGTGATGCCTTTCCTTCCTCTTTGTTGTACCTTGTTCGTTACATCATATTCTTAGATATAAAACCCGTTTGTAGAGGAAGGACCGTGTCTTGAGTTGTAACACAGGCCGAAATCTGTAGGGCCCCCACATATTTTTGACCTTCTGGACTCTCTCTCTGAGCCACAACAGTAGTTGTCTCTTGGTCTGTTAAACACAAGTTCAGGTTATACACATTTAAGGAAAATGTGAGGTCTGAAAACAGTGATTATGGGATGGAGTGCAAAATTAATACATCCAGTTGTACGGAGCAAACCTTTTTCATCATCGCTTCTCACTTCTCAACTTTCTTTGGACTCTGATCATTAAAGTGATTGTGCGTGGGCTTCCCCCCAAAACTGTCACTTCTCAAAAACAGAAGGTGAAATATACACCACTATGTATTATATGGGTATAAGTAAAACACCTACAGCTGTAGAGCTAATGCATAGCATAAATTATGCTTTGTGAATAGAAGTCAGCTCATGTCAGCTCTTGATGTCTCCAAAGACAGCACGGAAGAAATACAAAGTGTAAGAAAATTACCAGGGGAAGGAAATGCTGAGAAAAGAATAGAAAAATCGCAAAGATCAAGGGAAAAGAAGTCAAGCAGGCAAAGGGTGATGCAGAGCAAAAACTCCATTGTTTCTAAATGAGTGCAGATTTTCCCACCAAACAGTTTCCTGTTTACTTGTGGCTATGAGATTCAGTTAATGGGAAATACAATAAATGTCGGTCCTCTAGATGATGGAAAATAGGTTTCATCAAACACCTTCCAGGTCATTAGAAACACAGAGAAATATGTATGGAAGGAACTTAAGGGTTCATATCCTCACTGGAGCATTGTTTGGTTGGCGAAGGTGCTTCGGTACTTAGGGTAGGCCATAATGTGTTGGACTTAGCACAACACACTTATTAAGGAGTAGCAGGACACAGTGGCTGGTTCTAGCTTTCAAGCTGGATTTGTTTTGAGTTGAGGTTAGATCAGATGAGCTCCAGAGATCTCTTCCAAGCTAAATTTTGCTATGGTAATATGAACAGAGTGATGATAAATGGGAAAAGGACTGGTGGAGGGGAAATCTCAAGAAGTCATGAATGGAGATGAATGCTGATCATTGAATAAAGGTTCCTGCAGGGGTTGATGACAGGCAAAATGTTCTGCAACATATTAACAATGACCTAAGATCTAATATAGAACTACCGCTAGCAAAATTTGTAGATGATACTGATGGGAGACAAGGAATATAATGATACAGAGAAAACTGTCAGGAGAATCCAACTGGCTTATTTTTTAAGACACTCTAGTACAGTCAAGATCAAAATTATACATGTAGCAACAGTGTTTGCAGGCTGGACTGGCAAATTTGGGGACCATAACACGGACAACAGTAAGGTTAGGAAGTGCGCAAGCAGTGTTGCAGAAACTGCCTTTGTGATTTTTGTAACCAGATGTGCAGCTAGAAAACCTGAAAGGAAAGGAAGGAGATTCATGGGACAACAATTAGAAGTAAGGAGGTGAGGGCTGGTCCTCAGGAAAATAATACCTGAAATAGAAAAGTGGTACAATAATTATTCAAGGTCTGGATAAAGTCTTAACAAGATCTGTCTATTTAGCTTCTCAGAAAGAAGACTGAAAGGTAATTTGATTGGTCTGTGTGCTCATTTGTGAGAAGAAAATACCAGACAGAGAAGAACTCTTCAGCAGAGAAAAACAGAATGAGAACCGGTGCCCACAAACTGAAACTAGGTAGATTGTACCTACGAGACACAACTTACCTTCTATCTTTCTTTCTTTTTCAAGAGGAAAAGTAGAGGTGAAAAAATGCTAACTAGCAAGAGCAGTGATTGCTTCTCTGTTTCCATGATATCTTTCTGTGTGATAACAGTAGAAGTTAACAGGTTCAAAATAAATTAGATGGATAAACTCTAATGCTCATTATTTATGGACAAGACACCTGGCCTTACAATTTAAATTACTTTTACCCTTATACTCTCATTTTTTGCCTGTTTCTGGTCTTTTTTAGACTTGTTTGTTCCCATCAAACAGCTTACCTGTCAAATCCTTCATGGCATTGGGACTGAACTCCTGAAAGTAGAGATGGTCTTGTTACTGAATAAGAGGGTGAACGCAGCTTAGGGTACAAAACAGTGACTTAGTAGGTCCTTGCTTTGCCTCTGCTTTCCTTTGTAGCTTTGGATAGATAACCCAGATCCAAATTTTCAGAGGTATTCAGGTGGCTTAATGCACTCTGAAGCCAAGGATTATTTCAATCGGAGCCAAGCGTCTCTCTAACTTTAAAGACTTAGGTCTGAAATCTCTTTGTACAGTGACTTACCTCCACTTCAGACACCTGATGAGGAAACAGCACTGTTGTACTGTTACAGCATCTCAGTGAGTAGAGTATCCTGTATCGTGCTTCATATGTTACATAGGGCACTTGGTCACAGTTTAATAAAAATATATGTGCCCTACATGATTAAAATCATAACTTGCCTTTAGCAATTTTCTCCATCTTCTCTGTTTCTTTGGGTTGTTTTGTTTTTTTTCTTTAAATAAAATTTAAAAAAAATCTCAAAACAACAACAACAAAACAACAAAAAAAATTTTCTCTGAAAGTAAAACAGCAGCATTTAATTAAGGCTGTAATTCTGTCCTGGCATTTTTTATGAGGTATCACTGAGTGTTCAGGTCAAATGTCATGGAAACATCCAAATATGAACGATGGTTTTATCTCCACTATTTTGAACCCCAAATAATCTCTGGTTTTGCAATGTAGTATAAATTGGCAGGCTTGTTTATATTCTTTCAACACCAAGCACCGGATAGGATCATTTTCATACCAGAGCCAGATTTTGAAAACCAGCTTTATTCCAAACTCAAAGAAGACATCAATGAGACGCTTGGGCTGGAGATTCAGAGCACTGGAAGTGTTAGGTATCTGGTGTCTGACTTCCATGTCAGGTATGCAGCATCTCTGACACCTCTGTGGTTCAGCTGAAAAAAACCTCCACACTCTTCAGAATCTGATTGTGAAGTTTGCTAGAATTGAAGATGTGTTATGTGTTTTGCCTTGACAAAATTTCACCATGGCTTTTCAACCAACTTTTATAGCACATTTTTCAGTCAATATGGATCAGAAATCCTGAACACATTTTCAAAAATGTTAAAATCATGGAATATGCAGAAAGTTAACAAAAATACTAGCTTATTTTTTATAGTTCAGTAATAATGTGTTTAAACATGTCCTAAACGTGTGTTAAATTAGATCAAATATATACATGATACTCGAATTACTAACTATTGACACAAAACAATCAATTGGCAAGAATTTCTCACTATGAGTTTGTGGATGTCGCATTATTCATGAGTGGTAAAACCACCAATGACTCATAAAAAAGATCCCAGATAAGCAACAAGTTATGGGGCAGTAGATGCAGATTTCCAAGTCTTTGTTCACATTAGCAACCTGTTACTTCTCCAAGAATTCCCAGTGGTTTCAGCATGAGTCAGAGCTTGTCAGACTAATCACTCCTGCACAAAAGTGCTCTATCAGGTGTAGCTTCCTACGCCCATCGCCACTCTATACTGTATTGCTTTGAATTCTTGCACTAAAAGTCCTCTCAGGACATACCATCAAGTTGGCCTGTAACTTTAGCCAAAAATTCTGTATCACAAAAGCACTGCATATAGCCTAGAAGATGTCACATGCATTTCCCCAGCTCTCCTTAGTCTGTTCTGTTTGCATTTTACCCTACTATTCCTTAAAAGCTGTCTGAGTCTTGGGTTTGGACTCTGTAGTATGGCTTCCACATTCCGATCTTGTAACCTCCACTTCCAAAACGTAATCCTGATGTTTGGGACTCATAAGCACGCCAGCTCACGGTTCACCTGACTTTCTGCAGATACCAAAGATGTTCTTTCTAAGAGACATTATGACTTGTCACATAGACCGTGTCTGCAGACGTGTATCCTTACACACTTTTGAGAAAGCAGTATCAGAACAGCTGTACTTGGCCAGACAGTCAATTTGGCAAACATAATTTGAGAATAGGCAGAGTGGACATTAAGAGAAAGAGTGAACAAATAGCTTCAGAAT
>NW_010400162.1:0-271 GCF_000710305.1 Buceros rhinoceros silvestris
GGAACGTTCCGAGTCACTTGACAAAATGACAGTCTGCACCTCTACAGAGTGGTGTTTATAAGCAGCCAACGATCCCACGTGTTCTCTTCTTGTTGCAGTCGCTGGGAAAATACAGTATGTCCGCGGAAGTTCCCCGTTTGCGATTGTTTTTTAATCTTAACTGAATACAAAGAGCCTTGAATCGTCTTTTTTTAAATTTAAATTAGCCAAGTAAAAATTATTTGTTTGCTGTGTTCATTTAGAAGTGCTGTGCTACCGCACCATCGTAGAG
>NW_010400163.1:0-217 GCF_000710305.1 Buceros rhinoceros silvestris
TGGACTTGCCGCGCACCCCGTGGCCTTCCAGGTATCTTTTTGGTGTGTCCTCTCAAGTCCTCGGTGTGCCCTGAGGCCCTCCGTGGGTTTCTGGGTGGGTTTTGGGGACGCCGGGGGCGTCAGCACCCAGCTGAGGTGCCGGCCTTGTGGAGTGGGCTCCTCCGTGCCTCCGCCCCGGCGTTTCGCCTCTCCCCGGCTCTCAGCAGATGAGGCGGGG
>NW_010400163.1:350-6354 GCF_000710305.1 Buceros rhinoceros silvestris
CAGGGCAGGTTCGCTGGGGGAAGCTGTTGCTCGCCTGGTGCTCCTGACCCCACCAGTGCCTGTGGGCAGAGGAGATGCTCCGGGAGGCGTCTGGGCCCAGGGCCGAGCAACGCGCCCGAGGGGAGCTAAAGCCTCCTCTGCCTCTACCGTCACCCCGACCGCAGCTGATGGGAAGAGCAGCTTCTCCAGTGCCACCACCCAGACCAGAAGCTTTTCTAGCCCTGCCAGGTCAGTGTTCCCAGTTACCCCCCAGAGCGAGTTCTTTACCCAGTGCCAGAGACAATCCATGCACAGGGTCGAGGTACTTCTTTACTGCGGGTTTGCAAAGCTGGGAGCCACAAAGCCAGTGACTCCATCGCAAAAGCGATTCATTGATACAATCTCATTAGCATAATTTAGTCATTATTTACTTGATTTCTCTTAAAGCTTATTGGTTAATTAATTTCTTGCTTCCACTGATTTACTACTTGTGCTCAGAGGGTTGGGGGCTTGAACGGAGCTGGAGGTCGTGGTCTCCTCCTGCCTCCTTTAGCGTTCTCCCCGTTACTGCCGGTGCTGGTGACCTCATTCCTCCTGACCTCGCAGCCTCCCTCGTTGGTGTTTTCCTCTACCAGTCCCTGTCAGAGGATTCAGCAGCTCGTTGACTCTTCATACGAAGATAAACTGCTCTGGTTGGTTGGTGCCCAGTCCCGAGGCTGGGTTTTACGCTGGTACATCTCATGCCTCCTGTTTTTTCAGACAACGGGCTGCGGCAGCTGCCCCAACCCTTCCCGGTGGATTTGGTTAGTGAGGGCTGTGGTGGTGCTGTGGTTTGATGGCTTGAGCGCAAAGTGCTCTTCCAGCCTGAACCACTGGATGGGGCAGGAGGAAAAGATGTGGTTTGATCTCAGCTGCATTCTTCTAGACATAGTGTTTCCTGCTGGGCCATTGACTCGCTTCTGCACCACCTCCAGCCACCCCAAAACCGGCAAAAGAAGAAGCTGGTGCCTATTTGTAAGTGCAGATTAAGCCCCAGGGCGCTTCTGAAAGCCACAGGGCTCCAGGGGACTTGTGGAGGGCAGCAAAAAAAACCGTGTGGGGCTTTTCTTGTCCCCAGATAATGCACGGTCTGAGCCAAGGAGTCCCTCAGCTGTTCCAGACTAAATCGGAGAGGCCGTAAAACCCGGCTTCTGCTTGGAGATGAGTCTTGCTAAAGCCTCATAAGGAAGTTTTTAATGGCTGTTGGAAATAAATCACCACCTCCAGCTCTACATCCGAAATGAAAGAGGCTGAAGGGACTGGGAAGGTTTTTAATGCCCAAATAAATTACTCCTGCTGCAGCACCGGCAATATGTGAAACGGCTGATTATTTCTGGCCGTTAGTGATGCTGGCGAGGACAGAAATATTCATGCTCTGTATTTCTCTGGAAATTAAGAGCATGTATCATCTGGTGACGGGAGCTTTTACAAATGGCAGCTGCCTGACTCGTAAATCACCGGCAGGACTTGGGGAAAGCTTGATTTACAGCTCACTAAACACCAGGGGGGTTTGGGGGAGGACGCGTTCCCGACCCACCCCCGGTGGTGGGGGACTCTCCTGCTCTTGTCAGGATGGCGGAAGGCTCCCCGAAGGCTTTGCCTGGGGAGCTGGGCAGGATGACTCAGGGAGAGCCAACTGTCCGCCCACCAGCAGCAAGCCGTACTTTTCCACCTGCCTGCGCCGTGCCAGGGCTGGGGGGTGACCCTGAAGGCGGGGAGTGTCTCCCAGCTCTAGGCAAGTGCTGCAGGAGGGAGCGGGAAGTTTAGGAGAAGAGTAGGAAGGGGGGAGGCTGTGTGTGGCTGCTGCTGTGGACGTGAAACCTTGTTGTGTTTGCTGAGGTGCCCGGCCGGTTGCTGATGGTGCTGGACCCCCAGCACGGGTAGCGTGGCAATGGGGATCTTCCCTGGCTGCAAGGCTAAAAATAAGAGCTGGGGAGGGTCAACTTGCAGCCTTCTGGGGTTACTGGGACCTCTGCCCCCCGCCAGCATCACAGCCCGGCTTGGTGGGCGCTGGCGAGGGGGCTGCTGGAGGTTTGGTGTCCGTGGGGGTCTGGGGCGCTTCTGCATGTACCCACATCCTGGGACTGGCACTGCTGGTGCCATACAAGTGGGGTCTCCTTGTTGCACTTGTGCACCCCTCCATAAATAACCTGTAAAGTAAAGATTGTGTGGAGATTTCCGCGTGCTGGAGCAGGCACAGGAGCGTTTACCACTCCCCTGGTGCCATTACACAAACACCCAGAGCCCGTCTTGGCAGTAAAAGGAGATTTAATACCAGGGCTGGGAAGGGGCTTGGGTTTGGTTTCCAGGGCAGCTCCTTCCTGCAGCCAGACCCCCCAGGGCCCGGCGCTCCGCCTGGTGCCATTACACAAACACCCAGAGCCCGTCTTGGCAGTAAAAGGAGATTTAATACCAGGGCTGGGAAGGGGCTTGGGTTTGGTTTCCAGGGCAGCTCCTTCCTGCAGCCAGACCCCCCAGGGCCAGCCGCTCCGTCTGGTTTCGCTGTCTGCTTTCAGCCTCGCTCATCATTGCTGCGGCGCTGCCGCTGGTCATGCTCCTACCTCGGGGCACGGGTTGAGCCCTCGGAAGAGGTGGGTGGTTTGATTTCTCCAAGGTCTTATCAGGCAGATCTGTTCCCTGCCTGCGCTGCGTCTGCGAGGGCTCTAACGCGGGTTGCACTGACATAGCTTGGGTTTTTTTTTTTCTCCTTAAAAACAAGGACCATCCCGCAGAGGTTCAGTGCTCAGGATCCCCCACCGATGTTGCCCTTGGCTCGTTAGTGAGCAGCTGACCTTCACGCGCTCGTTTCTTAGGTTTTATCGCCACGTAAAGCACTGGTACTATAAAATCAGGATTTCACAGGCCTGGTAATGGCTGTGAAATTGAATATAAAAATAACTCCTCAAGTGCAGCCGCTTGTAAATCATCGGTAGCACCGTCACGGTGCGGGCCGGCGCCTCCAGCTGAGGAGCAGTCCTCAAGGTCCTTATGGAGCAATCGCGATGAGATCGTGGGGTCGGAAGAGACCGAGAGACGTGATGAGCTGTAAATCCTATAGAGTTGTAAATCCTGTGGAGCTGCTGGGGCCGGTGGCAGCAAGATGAGGCTGTGCTGGCGTGATGTCTCACGTGGGTCTTGGTCAAGGGCGGAAAAATGGAGGGCCTGGTCCCAACACCAGCCTGCAGCCCCTGAGAATCACACCAGCATCATTTTTGACTGCAGGAACCTGCTGCAGAGATGGACCGGCTGGGTCAGTGGCTTGTTAATTGTTCCAGTTATTTTGGAGTTTAGGACTTTCGGCAGCTGGAAACTTTTAGCAGTTGGAAATGATGATTTCAAACCCTGTCGGTGCTTGTGGATGAGGGGCTCAGCGCAGAGCCGAGCTCCTGTGGCTGTCTGAGCCGGAGAGAGGAGGGTGGGACCAGTGTACGCGCGGCACCCAGCTCCGTGAGGGGAAACTCAGCTGTTGCCCACGTCCCAGGGGAAACTGGTGGGACTCAGAGCGGTGTTTTTAGAGAAGCTGCCGCCTTTGAGGTGCTTCAGGGACAGAAGGAGGACTGTTTGCAGAGCGGGAGAGCAAAGCTTCGCCACACTCCTCTGCACAGAGCAGGGGTGATGCCCTCGGGGTAGGTTTTGTTGACAGATATTGAGAGATCATCTCAAACCAGAGCTGCTCTGGAGGTTGTTGCCTCCATCCCTGTGTGCCCCGTCCCCTGGGCCTGCTCGGTGGTGCAGAAGCCCTGGAGATGTGCCTGCCGTGCTTCTGCCACCAGTTCATGGCCGTTTTTGTGCTGCTGATCAAATGCCAGTGTGGGCAGTTGTCTGCCGCTGCCATCTGGATGTCCAATAGCGCGGCGTTTTGATGGGGGGAGAGGTTCTAACACTGCCAAGATAAAAAAATCTGAATGCAAACTCATCTCGCAGGACTCTGCTCTCCGGAGGGTTGTCGCCATGGCACAGACTGAGTGTTGGTTATCAATCACCTCTTGAGTCGTGTGTCTCAGCACCAGGACAGGCTTTGGGGGGTGGTTTGGAGTCACGCACCACTTTTGTCTTCCTCCGTGAAGGCTGTGAGGAACCAGAAGCTCACCCAAGGAGCAGCCCCGCTCCTCTTCGGGGTATGGCTTCCGAAATTCCTCTATTTAAATGCAAATTTGCAGCATTTGATTATGCCATGAATCAGAGAAGCTTTTGGATGGTGAACAGCTTGTAACAACCAGCTCCCCATCCCTCATTGCAGATTTTATCCACTGTTTTGATACCGCGGCTGCGTGCGCTGGTGGTTCAGCTCCTTTTCCCTCTTTCTGCCTCTGCTGAAAATTGCTCTCATTACCTCCCTGAAACCTTTTTAATCAACCTGGACAGCACAATCTGCTTTGCCATAATAACGGTTCTGGAGGTGCTTTGCATGGTAATGCTCCTGTCAGCCTAGATCGCTGCTCCTCAGCGGCTGTGGCTCCAGGAGGGCTTGTATTTCTTCTTGACACCTTGGTCTTCTGGAACCAGAATGGTTTTTGTTGGGATGTTTGTAATTACCTGACTTAAAACTTCCTTGCAGGAAAGGAAGGCCAAGTGGCGGGTCCTGCCCTGAGGTCACCCCAAGCCCCGGCAATGCTCAGGCTGGGGGCAGAGCAGCCTATTTCTGTCCCGTTGGGGCTGTCCCGGCCTGTCGCCGGCTGCCCAGGGCAGTGCTGGAGTCCCCATCCCTGGAGGGGTTTCCCAGCCGTGTGGAGGTGCTGCTGGGGGACAGGGAGCAGGGGGGAGCTGGCGATGCTGGGGGGAACTCGAGGAGCTTAAAGGGCTTTTCCAACCCCAGCAGTTCTGGGATTCTGTGAGAAGAGAAGGGGGAAAGCAGGGTTGGTGCGGCACAGGAGTGGAGGCACTAGTTGCAGCCCAGCCCGTGGGCAACTCATCCTGGTTGGGGTCTCCACCCGGCGATATCTTCCAGGAGGACAAAGTCCCCACTCTTTGCCCACCAAATTGCTCAATTTAGTAATATCTGACTTTTAACCAAGCCCGTTACAGCCATCACCAGGCTTGAGCATCCTATTTGAGCCACTGTCGCTGTCACCCACTCCCTTTCTTTGGCAGCTTCCCAGGCATTTGCATCACGAAGGAGCATCCCTTTGACATGGTTACTTGGCCCCAAGAATACGGAAACTGCTGTTAATCCTCATTTCATTCTTGCAACTGGGGCGGGTTGATTTATTCTGACTTGCCACTGTGGGTTCTCAAATCTTTCATTAGCTCCTGCTTGATTCATTTAGCTCAGTAATAAAAAGTAATTGCTTGTCTAAACAACCCGCGGCAAAGCGGCGTCTGTAATTCTCCACCAAGTAGCCCAGTCTGTGGCGGGGGAACCGAAACCTGCTCCAGTCCGCTTGGAAATGGAAGCGGGGAGCTCGCGAGGTCCGCTGGAGAAGGTGGCGAATCCTCTTTCCTCTGTGTGCTTTGAGCTCAGGTTGGGTCGCTTTGAGCTCTGACTTTGTAAGGATCTAACGGACTGCTTGGTGCTATGGAAACTCCAGTTTACACACTGCTGTGTGACTGCCTGCAATTAACTCTCGTTAATTTGCTTTTTCTGAGGGATATTTTTGACTCGTGTATTAAGCAAATCACTCTGGAATAATTAAGTTGAACTTGTGCCTTTGCTGTCGTGGTCTATCACACCGATGGATTCGTTGGTAGTGGCAAGTCTTGCCGTGGTGGCTGAGAGTGGCTGTAAAGGGACTGGACCGTGCAGGTGACATGGTTCACTCTGCGAATGCATCTCACTGGCTGTGCGAGGAACTTGTGGCATGTGATGAGTGGCGAAGGCCTCAGCGAGGGCAGGACTATGTTGGTGGAAGAGTCTGCAGTAGTTCTACTTGGAGGCCTGGAGCTAGCGGTGTTCCTCAGGGGTCGCAGTGGGGCTGGTCTTGTTCAACATCTTCATCAACAGCCTGGATGAGTGTTCCCTCAGCCAGTTTGCTGAGGATACAGAACT
>NW_010400164.1:0-1287 GCF_000710305.1 Buceros rhinoceros silvestris
CACCCCCAGGCTGGGGCAGCCCACCCATCCCTCTCTGCCCTGGCTCAAGCAGCCGGAGGCATCAATCCCTCCATCTGCAGCAGACCTCTATTTTTACAGCTAGCTGGAATTAAAAAGTGAAATAGTATCAGTGAGTCTGATTTCAGCGCGAATTAGAAAGCGAGCCTCAGCGCCGAAGGCAGCGAGTGAGAACCCCGACACGCTGTCTGGGAGCGTTGGTGAGCTCCTTCTGCGGGTGTACAGCTAGACGAATGCACTGCACGTCTCCAGATCACTGCTGCAGGACCGGAGCCACATCCAGCCCTTCCCCGGGAGCAGAAAGACTCTGGCAGGGCTTGGGGTTGGCCCCCAGGTTTGGAAAAAACCCTCCCCAAGGGGCCGCCCTCCCCTCTGCACTGCCCCTAAACCTCCTACCTCCAGGTCGCTTATCAAAGCAGCTCTGTGTCCTCCGTGTAGCAAAGGGTAAGCAACACCACGGCCAAAATTCAAGCCACATTGGACCTTGCTGACCTGCACTGGCCAGGGGACATTTGGCAGGTTTCAGCCTTGCCTCGCCTGCTGGGCAGTGGTTTAATTAGAGAGGTGTGAATAATGAATTATCCGTGACTCTGAGCCATCCATGGAAAATTCAAATCAACCTGCTTTCAGTTTACAAGACGTCAGCAAACTATCTGCCAAGAGAAAGCAGGGGGAGAAAGAAAAGCCAGGCTGTGTCCTGGTGGGGGCTGACGTGCGGGTGGAGGCTGCCGAGCGAGCGGAAGGTGATGGTACGTGATGCAGCCTGGAGCCCGGTTGTGGGGAAAAGGGATACCCAGCCCCCGGCGTGTGAGGCAGGGCTGGAGCTGCCAGGCCAGCGCTGTGGATGTTCTCCGCTCCCATCTCGCTCCCCACCAGCGGCTGCGCGACTGGGCAGGCAGGGGTGGTGGGTACAGCCACAGCCAGCAGCTGGTAGGGACAGAGGGTCCTTCTATGCTGGGTCCTGCTCCCTGGGTCCCCTCCAGCCCCCATGGGAGCAGGTGAAGCACTGTCCTGGCTCAGGGGTAAAGCCAGCTCTTGTCCCCCACCCTGGGGCGTGTGCCCACCCACGTCCAGCAGCTGGTAGGGACAGAGGGTCCTTCTATGCTGGGTCCTGCTCCCTGGGTCCCCTCCAGCCCCCATGGGAGCAGGTGAAGCACTGTCCTGGCTCAGGGGTAAAGCCAGCTCTTGTCCCCCACCCTGGGGGTCCTGCTGGCATGGGGGGCAGCTGGTGCTGTTGGCAGCCCAGTACAGACGGGAGGAAGGGGAGGG
>NW_010400164.1:1464-1903 GCF_000710305.1 Buceros rhinoceros silvestris
GGGTGTAGGGCAGACCCAAACACTTCTCGCAAACGGGGCTGCTGGTACGTACAGCGACAGCCCTGGTAAACGCTTGCTTCACCCCGGGAAGCTAATCCCTGACAGGGCGCTGGCCTTGGGAGCGGAGGAGCCCTGCCTGCTCTGTTTGTCGTCGTCCTCCTCGGGTGTACCTGCTCAGCTGCGCTGAGCTCTGGCCCTGAGTTTGCCGCCAGCACTACTGTTCCCTGTGTTATCAGGGGAAGGTGGTGGGGATGGGGACAGGAGCGGGATGGGCTGGCCGGGCTGCAGAGCCTGGCTGGGGACAGGCGGGAGCTTGAACTCGGCACAGCTGCTGCAGGGCAGGATGATGCAGGCAAGGCTTCCTGGCACCATGCTTCTCCTTCCCTCCGCGTCCTGCCCTGCCGTGGCTGTGCCAGTGGGCGGGGACCCTTCCACAACC
>NW_010400164.1:2020-4151 GCF_000710305.1 Buceros rhinoceros silvestris
CCGTGGCTGTTACAGTGGCAGCTCCCTTCCCACCTCCTCTAACCCGCTCCGCTGTGGTGACCACCCTGGTCCTGGTGCCTGGGCAGGGGCGCTGGGAAAGTCAGGGCTCCCCTGTCCCCTTCCACTGCAGGCAGGATTTTTGATGGTAGAGCACGCAACAACTTTCAGCCTGAATTTCAGACGCGTTAATCGGCTGCTGATAACGAGGGGGAGCCCTGTGCTGCTGCTGGGGCCGAAGGCTTTGGAACGGGCAGAAAATAGACCTGTCACGTCTTTTGTCTAGGGCCAGCTCTGCTCATTGATCTCTCTATCAGATGAGTAAACCGATACATATTAACTCGGAGCCAAAGCAAACATATTCTGAGTGTTGAAGAAGGCCAGATAAGTCCTTTTCTCCCTGCGGGAAACTGGAGCTGAAGCCCTGGGTGGGGGGAGCCAAGTGGTCCCAGACCAGTTTCTTCCTGGGGCACGTGGTTGTGTGTGCCTCAGTTTCCCTTGCCCTGGAGAGGGGATGAGACCCTCCACCATGGGCTTGTCCTGGATGGTCCAGCGCCCACCCTGGAGACTGCCGTCTGCCCTGGCTCATCTGTCCCGGGGACGTGTGCTGTGGGAGCACGCCAGCCCTCCCGCCATCAGCCCCCTCCGCTGGGTGAGATTATTAAATTACCCCCCGCCCCAGTTTGTAAAAGGAAGGGCCGCTGGCTGATAAACCCCTGTGAAAGGGCGGACGATAACAGCAGGTAGCGCGGCAGATAAACCCTCCTGCCAGCGCCGGCAGCAGCGCGGGGCTCCCTCGCAGCCCCGGCACGCACCCACCTGCACTGCCATCTCCATCTGCAGGGGATTATCAACCCCTGCTAGACCATAACCTCTTCCAAAATTGTGATTAAAACCTGTCACGTGAATAGATTGTGGAAGTAAACTGCACTTTGGGAAGTTAAGTGCTTGGAAACATAGAGAGCCGTGTGGCTGATCCGATTACTGGCCGTGGGCAGTAAACCCCTTGGCCACGGGCTGACCCGGGTTTCTGTCTCGTGGTGCGAAGCGAGCATCACCTGGGTTTCGGGGGCATTTCTGGGGTGCTGGGGCCCACCTGCCTGGGCAGTTAGAAGTGAAAAGCTTCACCAGGATATGAGCGTTTTGGTGCTTTTTCCCCTGGGAGAGTCAGAACGACTCATGCAGACAGGGGGTTTTGGTATGAAGATGTCCGTGCCCTATTTTTTGATAAGCTTCAAAGTTTCATTTCCATAGAATTGTCTTGGTTAATTTTGCTTCAATGTTTATATTAAGAACTACGCTAGATACTTCTGCTTCAAATTTTCTATTAAATGCTGTGCTAAATACATTGTGAATGCAATATGTTACACGGACATGGGCATTTGGATGGTACAATATTCAATTCTATATAAATTGCAGGTGAGGAATGAGAAGGAAGGTGCATCCCTGCAGTGCCCCGTGGAGACCCCATCCCCTCCACCACTCCTATCACTGGCCAGTCCCAGCCCTGCTCCCCCCATCCTGGGGGCTGAAGGCAAATGAAAACCTCAGTTGTGGTGCTTCATCGTGGACAGAGTAGGGGAGGAAAAGGGAAGTAACTCGTTCGTGTCACCTCCAGGCTGTGTGTCACTGGGGAAACTGGGAGGCCCTCCGCCTCTGACCCAGCGAGCAGCTGGCCCTGCTCGCCCCGTCCAGCTGCTCCCAACCGAGCTCCACGTTTCTGCCAAGCAAATAAAACTGGGACACCCACGAGCTAAATAAACAGGCACCACTCTGCTGTGGGTGAGCGGGAAGCTCTCAGGCGAGGGCAGCCGCAGCGGGGCCGCTGTCGCTGCCAGATTGGCCTTGCACCTTGCAAAGGCAGGGCAGGAACTAGAGGAAGAGGCGAGAGGAAGCCGGGGCAGCCCCAGCACCGCGACCTTTCCTCCCTCCGGGAATGTGCTGCCTCGGCAGGAAACACTTGGGGCTCTCCTGGCTCCCCACAACTGCTGCCAGCTCGAGGGGCCTGGGGCAGTCCAGGGAAGAGGTTTGGAGAAGCCCCAGGCAAGGGCATCCTCTGCCTCGACTGTGGAGAGGAGATGACTTGGCTGCACAGCGGCTCACCCGCAGCGGCTGGCGGAGGCGCACACACAGA
>NW_010400164.1:4239-5262 GCF_000710305.1 Buceros rhinoceros silvestris
AGCGGCGCCCCCGCAGGGGCTGCGGCAGCCGCACACAGAGTCACCGGTTTTCTCACGCAGATAAAAGGGATCTGGAGAGAGCCTGGGTGCAGAACAACCCACCCTGAGGGCCAGCTCAGCTCTCGCATCTCACAGCAGGGTTTGCTGGCTCCTGAGTCCCAGTAAATCACATTTAGCCTTTTTAAAGTGGTAAGGTTTGGGAAGTTGGGACAAAGGATGGGAAGAGCCCACCACACAGAGTCACCGGTTTTCTCACGCAGATAAAAGGGATCTGGAGAGAGCCTGGGTGCAGAACAACCCACCCTGAGGGCCAGCTCAGCTCTCGCATCTCACAGCAGGGTTTGCTGGCTCCTGAGTCCCAGTAAATCACATTTAGCCTTTTTAAAGTGGTAAGGTTTGGGAAGTTGGGACAAAGGATGGGAAGAGCCCACATCAAATCTTGGTTTCTGTTCTCCATCCACACATGTGTTTCTGGGGAAGAGCAGCATCCTGCAGCATCCTGCTCAGGGTATGGAGCTGCTGGCCCCACTGCAGGCACTTGGGCAGCCCATGGGACTGCTCTGCGTCCCCCAGTCCCTGCCTGCTCCTGAGTTAGCAGGGGGGTGAAATACAGGGTTGCCGAAAGGACAGCGGGCCTGGCTCGGCTGGCAGAGCCCAGCGTGAGCAGGGGGAGATCCTGGGCTCAAACACCGCGGAGCAAAGCTCAGCCCCAGCTGCGGAGGATGGCGTGGTGCCGGGAGGGGAACCCGCAGTAAAATCTGTGTGCTCCCCTCCAACTGCGGAACAAAACGTGTGCTCAAGAAACAGCCAGGTGAGCCCATAATGGGATCCAGGTTTCCACTGAGCGTGGCTGGAGGTTGCCAAAAGTTCAAGCTGGGCTGGGGTTCAGGTTTGTGATGAAACCAGTGGGTCTGGGGGCTGCTCACAGGGACTGAGCACAGGGACTCCACCGCTGCTGCTTCTGCTTGCCTTCAGCTAAGGATAAACTTGGAAACCTTGGGTTATCACGTGCTGCTGCCATTG
>NW_010400164.1:5434-5985 GCF_000710305.1 Buceros rhinoceros silvestris
GTTTGATGGCAGCAGGATCCGTCCCTGTAGGTGAAATACCAGGAGGAGCACCAATGTGCTCGCAGCAGCAGACACCCTGCGTAGGAAACGGGAGCCCATTCCGGTGAGGAAACGGTTCAAATGCTATTTATTTGCAGAGTTTTGTTTTCATTAACTCCAGTGTGAGTCAGACCCTTCCTGCCAGCATTCCGCCTCGTCCCTGTAGGTGAAATACCAGGAGGAGCACCAATGTGCTCGCAGCAGCAGACACCCTGCGTAGGAAACGGGAGCCCATTCCGGTGAGGAAACGGTTCAAATGCTATTTATTTGCAGAGTTTTGTTTTCATTAACTCCAGTGTGAGTCAGACCCTTCCTGCCAGCATTCCGCCTATTTGTTTTCATTAGCCCCAGTGTGAGCAAGACCCTTCCTGCCAGCATTCCGCCCGGCACGGTGCCTCTGGCTGGCACGGCCGCTTCGCAAAGGCTTTTCTTGGTGGGTGGAAGCTGCGCAACGGGGCGAGCGCAGGAAGGCAGAACAATGTGGCCGGCGGCCCCTGGCGCAGGTGCTGGCT
>NW_010400165.1:0-1334 GCF_000710305.1 Buceros rhinoceros silvestris
CCGTGCTTAAAAGTGGCACCCAAAGGGCTGGAAGGGGAACGGAGGGAGGGGTGTTGTCGAGGGCTAAGCCCGCTGCCGGCCACGGGCCTCTTCCCGTCCTCCCAAAACAAAACCGCAAAACAAACAAACAGGAAAAAAACAGCCGTGGATGGCTGCGGTGTCTGCGCGGGTCCAGGCTCCTCATCCCTTCCGGCGTGGACAAGTCCCACTACTTGGATGCCGAGAGCATCCCCCGGGGCAACATTCTCTACCCGGGTACACTCCCGCGGCTGCCCCCTCGCCCTGATGAAAGCGGGACGGAGGGAGGACGGGCAAGAGTTACGCAGCGGTTTGGTCAGACGCTGAAAATCACCGCGAAACGGCAAAACTGCCGAAACGCTGACACCGGGGTGCGGTCAGGATGCCTCTTTTTTTTAATTTTTTTTTTCCTCCCCCTCTCAGGGCAAAGGGGTAGCTTTGGTAGCCCGCTCGGCTGTGGATTTCACCGGTCTGGACACCTGGGGGACATGCTTTATTCTGGTTTTCCCCTATTTTGAAGAGATGGATAACGTAAGGACCTAGTGGTGCTGCTGGGGTCAGGAGAAGTATGCTAATTGGGGAGCCTAATTGCTTCAAGCAGTCATGCCTCTAAACATGGAGAGAGCGGTTGATGGAGTCAGTCTGTTCCTAATAAAATGAAGAAGCACTGAATTAAATTCCCAGGAAAGGGACTATAAAAGTTTCCACAGTGTAACTAAATGACTTCACCTATACTATTACCCCTCAGATGACATCTTGAAAGAAGGCAGACTCAATACAGCCTCCATATTCATAAATTGGCTGCGCTTAGGCCAGTAAATCTGGACTGGTTTAAAAAGGCTTTTTCATCCTCCCAATCAAATGAAGTCATTGTTAATTAGATGTTTGCTGTTAACAATGTCACTATTCCCTGCGTTACCTGCTCACACATTTAGTGAACTTCTTACAGCATTTGGATCAGCAGATTTTTTTTTCTTTCTATTTTTTCCTTTTTTTTTTTTTTTTTTTTTTTTTTCTTTTTTTTTTTCTTTTTTTTTTTGGTACCATTCTGAGTTTATCCAGTGGAACAACTTTCATTCTTTACTTGTTTTCTGGAGCCACCTGTTCTCTTTCACAATGCGCTTTTTTTTTTTTTTTTTTCTTTTTTCGGTGTCTGGCCGAAGGGTGCTTTCCCTCTTGTGACTCTTCTTTTCGGGGCGTATACCATTCATTCTGCTCGTGGAGGGATAAATGCCTCCTCTGGATATATTTAGAGGTCATCAATGTCCCTTAACGGGGCTGTGCAAAGAGGGAGCCCCGACAGCCTGCTCTCCCGG
>NW_010400165.1:1474-1829 GCF_000710305.1 Buceros rhinoceros silvestris
CGAAAAAGCCTGCTGGGATCCACACTGGGATGGCAAGCCCTTCCCAGGTGGACTTCGGGGTGCTGATCACATGGAGATCACCGGCGAACACGCCGAGAGGGGCACAAGCTTTGGGACAAGTGTGTGGCGGGGAAAATAAATAAATAAATAAAGAAGTAGTCACATCTTCCCCCTGGTAGCTCGGGGTGTCTGCAAACAAAGAAAACCCACATCCCCAGCTCCTCGGGCTCTCCCCCCGTAGCGACAGGCATATTTAGACGCGTTGCGATCACTTTAGGTGATTTGTAAGAGGTGTGCTTTCTGCCTGCTCGGAGGATATGCCGGTATGCGACTGTTCGTGCTTCTGCCCACCCCA
>NW_010400166.1:0-402 GCF_000710305.1 Buceros rhinoceros silvestris
TGAACTCCCCGATGCTGCCGCACGGCGCGGGGCTGCGGCGCTGCCTTGGCAAAGCCAGGCGTTGGTTTTCACCCAGCAAAGCCCCTGCGCTCTGAGGGGGGTCGCGCCTCTCTCTCAGGTGTGCGGCAGGTGGGCACCCTGCGTGTCTGTCTGTCCTGCCGTTGGCTGCACAGCACCTTCCCTGGGTAGGGACCTGGGGCCGCAGACACAAACCCTCCCGTTCCTGGGGAGAAATCCACTCTGCACAGGGACAGCAGCCTCAGTCCCCGCTGTTCAATTAACATCGCTATAAAATTAAACAATTCCTTTCTATCGGGCTGACTGAGGAAGTTCCCCAGGGCAGGGCGAGGCTCGGGCTCTCCTCAGATGCTCTTTGAAGGTATTTTGTACCCAAAGAGAAGA
>NW_010400167.1:0-384 GCF_000710305.1 Buceros rhinoceros silvestris
CCAGCCTTGCCTCCAGGAGCTGCCGCAGCGCCCCGCCTCACCTGAGCCCGCGGGCAGTCACCCCGTCTCAGTCCATTTGCAGACCACAGCTTCCCTCGCCGTCGTCCACCCCATTCCCTGGTGGAAGGGGAAGCGGGGACGGGGCCAAACCTTCACCCTGCTTGTTTCTCTACTTCATGAAAATCCCGCAAGAGGCGCCTGCACGCCAGCGCCACTGCCAAGACCTCCGTACTCAGAATCACGGTCCTTCTCCTGGCCGGAGGCGGAGGAGGAGGACACTTGCCAGGCTGACGGGCCTGGGCTGCCCCTGCAGCCTTCACCCTGCTCCCCGCAGGACAGCGAGCCTTCCCTCCTCAGGAGCAGCGCCCCCACGCAGCAGCCACT
>NW_010400167.1:462-9139 GCF_000710305.1 Buceros rhinoceros silvestris
CTCAGGAGCAGCGCCCCCCCGCAGCAGCCACTCTGCCGCCGGGGGTGCCACCGGGGCAAGAGAGGCCAGGTCACCCAGCCCCTGCGCCCCTGCAGCGCGCTCTCCTCCCAAACACCCTGCTAGTGTCTAATGCCACAAACACAGCATCTGTGGTATCACTGAAATAAACATCCCCGTTGCAACATGACTGCAAACAAGTTCTGCCTTCCTTGCTACTTAAAAAAAAAAAAAACAAAAACAAAACAGCAAATGCAAGTATTCTCCTTTTAAACAACAGACAAAAAACCCACCATAACCTCAGTTTCTAGACAGCGCTTTCAAGAAGCCACAGCTATGATCCGCCAATATATGAGCACTTTTCTCACCATTTCACAAGAATAAAGCAGTTTTATTTATGACCAATCCTTAATTTTCCTATTTACATGCCAGGCAACCTCCTGGGTTCTCTCTCTCCTTCTCAAAAAGAAATCTCAGATCTGATCATCAACATGCTCTTTACAGCACTCATTTTATCCAGTTAGCTTTTGTTCTCCCTTCTTTATTACAGAATTAAAAAGGATTAAGAAAAGGGCTTCCCACTCTTATTTGCTTTATAAAAAGCCTGAAAAAGTGTAAGTAGCTTCTGGACACCAATGACCCTTTAGGCACAACTGAGAATAGGTTTGCCTTTTCTCTTCCTTTCATGTCTCCAGAGAATGCCCCTCACAGAATAGCATCAAAATTTTTCTTTGCCTTGTAATTATTTTATTTCTTTCCATCTCTATAACAAGCACTTCTGAGATGCCCAGTGGAGATTTTGTTTCCCTTGTAAGATGTGGAGAAATAAGGTTGTGGTCTTTTGTGTCTCAAGTGAGAGCTATGTTTTCTCAAGTCTTTGCTTCAGCACTATCGCATAACAATTCTTGCTGATTACAATCACCCATGCAAAGCAGTTAAAGTGCTGGCAAGAAAATCAGAAGCAAGATCCCCTGCACTGCTAATACTTATCTCTAACGAATCCAAGATGCTGGTTCATTTCAGTAATATTAAAACTGCTGAGCAGCTCAGTGGGCTCTGCTGCTGGCTGGGGAGTTCGCCAGTTGTGGTTGCTCCTGACCTACAGCAGTAGATTAACTGTACAAGTGCATTAGGCCCATAAGTCCTTTTCACAAGGTTATTTCCATCTGTATGAAATAAACTGCTTTGTGTCTGACCAGCTGCAGTTTGCATCCTGCAATTTCTTCCAAAGGAGCAGTTAACTTTAGAAGAGACTAGAAGCAGCCACTGGAATCTCTAGTTTCATTCTGCCCTGCCAGGTTTTCAGCTGTTACAGGTAACACCCTTTTGAGGAAACTCCACTACTTTATGGAAAGTGTCATCACACAGATTTGCTCTTTTCCTCTGCAGTTTATAAATCCTTAGTAACCCTCATGTTACCTACCAAGTCAAATGAACCTGACAGCTGTACAACTTTTGCCCTGTGGAACCAGTAAACAGTAATGCCATTTAAATTTCCTAGAAGTTGGGTTCCTCCCTCCCAATGAAGCAGGACTTATTCTGCCAAAAAGCAGGTTGGAGAAAGGGATTCAGAGACCTAACCGTACCCTGTCTTACCTCATGATTGGTATTTCTTGGTACAGGGGGCTCCTCTTATTTCCCCTCCTACACGTTTCTTCTGGGGATCAACTTACTGCCTGTAAACCATGGCTGTCAGCCAGTCTGTGTCAGCCTGCTGCAGTTGCCAGCTTCCCCCAGCAGTTCAGGAGGGCTGGCCTTCCACGGATCACCCTTCTGACCTCTGGATCCTCAGCTGTGGCAAACAGTGCTCTTATCAGCACTGCACATCTGTGCAGCTGCACTTTGTTTCAGGAAATAAATGAGCAGAAACAGGGAGGCATGCATAGCGCTAATCAGAATACAATTATTCCCACTTTTCTAAGGCAGAAATAAGACATTTTAACAAGAGAAGCATTATGCAGCCTAGATAGAGTTTGGACTTTTTTTCCTGGCAAAGTGCTAAGCCTCTGATTTTTTAATTGTTTTTTTTTCTGCCCCCTAGCAGGGTTTTGAAAGCACCAGAAGCGGAACAGTGATGCTAAAGACTTAACTTTCACTTCTGGCATGGAATGTTGCCAAGTCTTGGTTGAGTTACAGGCTTTTGGAAGTTGCCATTAACCTTTTATTCCTTGTGCTCGTCAGGTAAAATGTGCTCACATGCCAAAAAAATAATTGCACATGAACTTTCTCAGAAAACCTCCAGGCATTCACTGCCACCACAGCAGCAACCACCTTCTGCTCCCAGCCTTGCTGGGAGGGCAGCAGGCAGCACCATGTCCTTCAAATTCAAATAGTTGCAGGAACACAACCTGCAATCTAAAGCAATCCCCCGGCCATTGCAGTAGTTAATCCGCGAGTTTAAAGGGTAAACTGTAAATGATGAAAGTTCAGCTTTCAAATTCTGGCAGTGATGTATTAGGAGCCTAGAGGTCTCAGTGTACTGACATACCACACAAGAAACTCCCCACTTTTTCCTCAGATTCAAGTACTAGAAAGACAGGACATTCCAAACGTCAATTTACTGTGCAGTTGTAACTTGGACCTGGTGGACCGCCTTTAATCACACACTGTGTTTATTCCAGGACCAATTTCCTCACTCACTGCATATGGTGAAGAGTTACAGTTTCACATCTAGCATCTCTCAACATCTGAATGCCTGATTTAACAATCCAGATTACTCATCACACTTAAGCAAGTTTATCTGTCAAATTCGTGGGGTTCAGGGAAGCCTGAAGTGAACCCAAGTTGGTCTTTTCCCTTCTTTGAGCAGCTCACTATGACAGTGCACAAGATTTACATTCCAGTTATGTGCTGCTTCTGCTCTCTCAGTTTGGCTGTCAGCTCCAAAATGCAACAGTCTGAAGATGATCCAGTATGCAAAGAGCCTAAGAGAAATGGGATTAGCAAGAAAATGCCATGAAGATGACAAGCTGCTTCTGAAGGCTCCCAACAGCTACTCAGATGCAAGTTTGATTTTTTTCCCTTATGGTAGGAAACACAGTAGTAGTGGTGTTGGCTTCCCCAGGACGAGGCAAATCAGCATTAATGTTGAAAGAAGTAGCCCCACTGCTTCCAGTGCCAGGTTCTTAAACTCTGAAGATATCTTTGTTGCATGTCCTCACTGTACTGGTGTCAAGGAGGAAACAGGTGTATATGTGTAAAAAAGGGGGAGAGGGAGAGGTTTTACTGTTCTGTTTCTGAAAGGTCCATAAGCGAAGAGCCACAGAGTGATTGTGCCATCCATTGTCCTCCCTCATTTTAATCCAATCCAAGGGCTTGGAATTCAAGAGCATTTTGGAAAGCCTGTCTCTCACTGCCTCTCCCAAATAGTAGCATTGATGTTGAAGTATATAGTTACAGCTCTACACATTTCTTCATCAGTTTAGAAGAAAAGCTCAACTTAAAGCATTCATGTTAGTAAAGAAGTTTGCCTTGCTTTTCTAAGCTGCTTGTTTACAACTAGATTTGCAGTGTTCTTCGGAAAGAGTAGCTACACAGGAGAATCCACTGTATGCCACAGTACGGGAGTACAAATGTGCTGTTACTGTGAGATATTCGTAATTATAAATTCTGTTAGGAGGAAACTCTGACCGCTACTCAGACATAGCCTTCAGGCATGGAATTGTAAAGCACAAATAGATGAATAAATAACAAAATGGCCACTATGCGAGCTTTGATATCTGTCCAAATGCATTTTAAACTAAAATGAACTGTTCTTTAGTGAGTCCACTAATTTATTCCAGCCATCTGTATCAGCGTAAACAAAAGCTTGTCTCCTAAACTGCTCTGTAATTTTGTAGATGTAGCAAAGACCGCAAGTTTCAACATGATCGTCTTGGGGAAAAAAAATAAGCAAAACACCCACATATTTTCACACCACAAACATTTTTTGATAACCACTATCATGCAATTCAAAGAAATATTAAAAAGTAAAACTTGTTTCTGGCATAGCATAATGTTTTCCCATTTAAATGCTACCAAATGTTTCTTTAGGATATTTTAGGGGATGGAAAAATCTGGCTATTCCCCCACCCCTTCCAGTCTTCAGTGATGACATCTGTAGACAAATCCTATATTTATTCCTAAGCTTGAGAATTGCTAAATTAATGTCCTGGTCTAAGATTCTTCCTTTTGGATGTGCCTCAAATTATTTTCAGTCTCCTAATTTGCTACTTATGTTACTGGACCTTAGCTGGGTAGAATAGTCAGGAAATCTAAGTGTTTATAAGCAAAAAGGTATACTCATTTAGCATGAGTCTTCCCTGGATAAAAGCAATTACAGATCTCAGATTAAGAAGGGATTTTGCAGCATTGAACCTGGGAAAGAGGAAGCTGAAAGTACTTTACAGAAGACTACGCTGGACTTAATTTTAGAGATAGTGAGCAGCCACTCCGTTACATCAGACCAAAGTATCCTTTGTGGACAAAAACTAGAAATCCATTATAGGATTTGAAAATTTTAAATCACTTAGTCACCTCCAAGACATCTTATGGTCGTGGTGGTGAAAGGAGTGTTGTATTCATCTTTCAGCCCTGGGTATTAGAAGCAAAGGGTGCTCCATTCCAGACATACGCACCTCCGGGATGGGAAGAGTCAAAAATAAATTGTGCTTTGAAGGATCGGACCATTTGCACCAAGACGCAGTACACTGCATTATTTCTATCTTCTCCATTCCCTGTGGCAGCAGGATTCTGACAAAGCTGAGGTCTGCCTTTTAAGAGACCTGGTTTAGAGCCATTTCATTGCGCAGCAAAGTAGGACAAAATGGTACTGAGTTCACCAGAGATTCCTGTCGATGTCAAGTGGCTGGTGTCTGTCCAGACTGACCTTCCAGCCCTGCCTCCCCGGTGCAGAGCTTTCCAAGTCTCTAAGAAGCCAAACTGCCAAGCTGTTAGAGAACAGGTTTACTTCATACCTAACTTCTGGCAACAGCAAGTGTTTCTCCATTCAGGAAATATTAGAGATGGTGACTTAGTGCCGAGCTTATGGCCATGCAAAATTAACTACTGCTGTGCATGCAGTGTCAAAGGGAAGCACGCAGTGAGACCAGTGGAAGATCAGCCTCTAAACCAGACAGACACTACAAATATATTCACTGAACTATTGGTATGAATTCGCCCCTTTCAACAACAGCAGGAGCATCAGCAGATTTTTTTTCCCCCCAGGGATTCTGTAGTTGTGTTATTTTCCAGAGATACTGACAAGGTACAAACTAGCCTCTTGAATTATTTACAAAATCCTGCTAGTATTTACTATTGGTCTCCATAGTTGCAGCATAACTGGTTTCATCTTTGATATGATTTTTCAAATGCCTCACAAACGTTTGTACAAACAAAATGGCTACTGTTTGCTTTTTCAAAATTACTATTTTGTAAAGAAAAACAGATTAACACCCTTGAAATGAATAAACTGTTGGTGTGTTTGGGTTGTTCTTCAGTAGTTCAAAAAGGAACAAACAGGTTTGTTGTTTCCTAAAGGAAATATAATATCTGATGGTAATTCAACGTCTTTCAGTAATCGCAATTAGTCCTTTGCTTCCACAATACATCGGTTCCTCTCATGGCTGAAATACCAGTCATACTTGACAATGTCAAATGATTCACAACGATAGTTTTAGGCTAGTTTAGTACCTTTTTATCGCCTTTGGCTGTGCCTTGTGACCAAACAAAAAAACGCCCAAACTATTATTAGCATACTAATAAGAGCACTACAAAAGAAAAGCCATAGCAACTGATAAGGCTGGAACTGGAACTATATGCCAGCCTCATGATAAGTCAACTTGGTAGGCAGGTTTACCAGAGAAGTCTTAGTTTTAACAGTAAAGGCAAAACAAGAATAGTTACCTTGTCTGATTTGGTAGTATGAGGACTTTTCTTCTCCCTAACATGCATGTAGAGCATGACGTTCCCACACTGGGTTGCCATCAAAACAGCGATGCTTTCTCCCTCCACCAATGCTCTGTATAAACACTAAACAGGATTCTGCACATATTTAACCCAACTCTTCACATGCCTGAGAGTCGCTTCCTATAGAGACTTCTGTTTACTTCTAATGATTCATTTACACTAGCATGTAACTTCAGAAGTTGTGGCCACTCAATGAAATGTATTGCTGCTCTTGCAAGATTTAAACTGAGTTAAAAGGCTGCAAGTTTAAAAAAATGTTCTAATGGAGACTGTTGTCTTCTCCAGATCTTTACAGTGCTCAGTGCAATAGATCCCCAAACATGACTTGGATTTTATAATAGTGTTCAACAGCTTTCAACACTAACAGGCTCAGGTTGAATATTTTGTTTAAGCCAAGCACTGAAATACTGCTAGGGAAAAACTATGGTGCTTTACATTGTGTAAGTAATTCCTGTAAGGTAACACAGTGCTTGGGCTAGAAACTAAGTAGAATCTTCCAAAGGTACCCAATATGCCTTTTGCTTTGTAGCTTCCAACAAATAGGTCAAAAAGAACAAAAAAAATCGACTAAGTTTTCCACAGGACAGTTCAAGAAAATTTCTCTTCCCTTCCTCGCTATAGAGCTGGCTTTTACACAGGACGTATACACTGCGTAGAAGAAAGCCAATTTCCTCTTTCAAGTCTCGGATGTGGCTGGAGCCCCAGCTGTTGGTCCAAGATGATGGATAAAGACTATCCACAGCCTTGGTTGTTGACTGAAAAATTGATGCTCAGATCATATAAACAACT
Organism: Buceros rhinoceros silvestris; assembly: GCF_000710305.1. Taxonomy (NCBI): domain Eukaryota; kingdom Metazoa; phylum Chordata; class Aves; order Bucerotiformes; family Bucerotidae; genus Buceros; species Buceros rhinoceros. The sequence continues at coordinate 7,195 of NW_010400167.1, forward strand.
TGTGGTACAGCCCTATGTCCTTGCTAAACTACTAGGCTGATGGCAAGCTAGTCATCTGTCTTAAACTGTTTTGAGCCAGTTCCTGAAGCCTATTTCACCACTTCAGAAACAGCTAACATTACAAGCATCAGCAGCTGTTACCTTCTTGGCAAGGTTGAAATGAATAGGAGAAATTAATTCCTGCCCAAGGTCCCTGCAAAATATGGGGTAGACATTAATTCACTGCCACCCTAGCCTAAGGTAGCACTTGTCAATAGGACAAACAGTCTGCATCATCATTTTCTCTCTAATTTAATCAAGGTCATATTAGATCACTACATCTAATCAAGCAGAGTCAACCTGATAAAAAAAATTCTGAGCTAAATCAGTTTCCTTCTGGAAATTAACCCTTTATCACAAACATTATCCATCAATGCAGACCATATTATTTCCACTGAAAATGACTACTACTATAGAACACATACCATGCTTTAAAAAAAATTAAATAAATCCTCTCTCACCAAATAAACCAAGATTATACTGTCTAATCCCATGGCTAAACTTGTGGATTTTGATCAGATTTAAAAATTTAAGTCTTGTTTCTATTTTTGTTTCCACCAAAGCTGTTTCTTCTACCTTTGTCGTCGTCTTTAACTACCATTAGCCCCATAATACCAGCCAGCCTTATGACAGCTTTCCTAGACAAATGTTTTGCATACACAATGTCATCACTTCTCTGGCCATCTATTGTTTTACATGTTCGTGGGGTTTTGCCATATATTATATTTAAATCTCACACAGGAAAACAACAACTTTCATGGAATACTGACAGTATGTCTAATGAAAATATACTGTATTATGCTGGATGCTATTTACCTCATGCAAGGTTAGATCTTAAAAATAAAACGGCGGTGTTTGTGGAGTTGTCCATTTCTTACAGAAATGAGCATAGGAAAGGTTTTTGTGTTTTCTTGCTGCACCCCACCCCCTTTATTTTTTCTTTTTTGGTTGGTTTTAGTTGTTTGGTTTGTTTTGCTGGGTTTGTTTGTTTAAGATTAGGTCCAGTAGAGCTCCTTCCCCAAATTTGTACCAATTATCACTTTAATTGCAGCACCTACACATCCAGATTCTACTCTAACTGTATAACCTATTGCTATGGAAACTTCTGGCTAAGCTGCATTCCACCTTCCTGCAGAATGCCTGCAGCCACAACAGCTGGCTGGGAAAGTGTGACCTCCACCTGTCTGGGACTCGTGGAGGGAGAGGGGTGCAGATATAGTCCTTTTAGTCCACACAGCAAATTCCTGCTTCAAACATTCCAAAAATTTGACGGGTCCCTCCCACATGCCTCATAACACCTACATCAAAAGCTTCTATAGCCAAAACATTTTTTTTAAGCTTGTCAAATACTGACAATGAGATCATATATATATATATGCATACTTGTCATTTCACACTTCGTGCAGAGAGAACCTATACCACTGTCACTGGATACACTTGCTATAATCCTGAAAGGAACAGGGTATCATGGGGCTTAAAAGGCCTTTTTATTTTTTTGTTCTTTTTCTCAATCACAGAAGAAAATAATCATCATCATATAAATAAAGCTATTGTAAATACCAAAGTCAATGGAGCTATGACAATTAAGATTGACTAAGGAGCTTCCCCACACACACACAGCCAGACCTGCAGTTGAACCATGTTGTAACAGACTGGCTGGCCCATCTGTTTGTTACGCTTGTTTGTTATTCTCCCATCATATACTTAAACTGTCAGCTCTGGTTTTGGGTTATATGCTGTGCAAGTACATACCAGCCATTTAAAGATGATGAGCTCCCCCACCCACATTAAAACCATGGTAACACAATTTTCCTTGGATCTGATTTTGCACTGCTTGAGTAATGTGACACTGAGCAAGTACTACTCACTACAGATGTAGGTTGTGATTTTGCAAGGAACGAGCCTA
>NW_010400167.1:9227-30766 GCF_000710305.1 Buceros rhinoceros silvestris
GCAGGAAGAATTTGAAAGGATGCAGAATGCAGCAGAGACATAGCTAGCTTTGCTTCTTCCAGCAGCACTTCTTTTCCTTTTAAGCCTGTACCACCATCACATACTGCTTCCACAGAACAAAATGAAAAGGGGACTAGTAAGCTAGAGGTATTTATGGCTAAGTGTAACCTCAGTGCATTTTGGAATAGGAATAATTCACTTGGCATAACAAATGCTCCAAGTTCTACGTAGACAGGTGAATTCTGGTAAGCTGCGTTGTAGGGTTTGGGGTTTTTTTAATGCTCTTTAAGGCTGAAATAAAGCACTCAACAAAAATGCATAGAAAGCCTTTAGCCAAAACATTTGGTTGGAGGAAAACGTGCTTTGCCATTTAAAATTTCTACAACTTAATTTGTTTAATATATAATTTAGGCCTCTATCTGTGGACTGTGATTTTTAATTTCAGAATCAGTTATGTTATTTTTGCTATCTACCAATTACAAAATGTTAAATTTTACCACCAAGATACTGTAACGAACCAGAGTATGGCTTATGTTTTGCTTCTCAGCTCTCTAACTCTTCACTACAGGCTGTCATGCCTCCCTTCCTCTTTTCATTCTGTTTTTACTATCTTTGAAAGATAGTCACATCTTTTTTGAAGTGCCACAAGCATATCCCTGAGGCTGCACATGCTCCTTTGGTCTAAGCTTCTTCCCGTAACACGCCTTTTCCCTTGTTTTGTTATCTCCTCCTCTTATTTCCAATCTATCACCTATTCATCCTCTCTTCTCACTTGCTTATAACTCTGTCACAGCATCAGGAGCCTCTTTTTTTCTTATTCCTCTGTGGTGAACAGCTTACATTTGACTATAAATTGAATCTAGTTTTGTTAGTTTTCAAGCATACCATGCCTGCTTTTGTAGCATTTATTTTAGTAAATCGTGGGTCTGAAGGACATAAAACAGACCTTTAAGCCAAATTAGATCTTAAGATGTTAAGGAGAACAGTAACCTTCTGTCTGATTGATCCTGAGTCTTAGGGGATGGACTACATCTGTTATGAGTTGGAATTATCCTCCTGCTTGGAGGAAAGCCAGAGCACTGGAAAAACAAACCAACAAAAGAAAACAAAACAAAAAAACCCCAAAAACCCAGCTCATAATCAAACATCCTTCTGATAAAGAAGCTTTGGATGTAGTGAAATTTATCAAACAGCAATGTAGGATGTATCGTCATCCTTTCCACCTGGTTTATCTCATGTGGTTTCACAGTTTCCAGGTAAACAGGGGGAAGGGGAAATACACTTCTAGGGGTAAATGTTTTCTTTCCCCATTTCTGTGGGTTAGCATTAAGACATATTTCTTCCATATCAAGTTACTCTACATTGCGCTTCACCTCACATTAGCTTGAGTGCTTCTGTAGGGAACTACAACAATATGTGCTAAATTGTTGTTAAAAGCATACAAATTTGAGCATCTGTAGGACTTCCTTCCTTGTGATCAGAATGCCTTAGCATGCTTTTTATTATTACATGTTCAGAAAAGAGTGAACTAGTCTTTTCTTTAGTAAAAGAAGGATAATGAAGAAAGCTAAAGTGATTGGAATGTAAAATAAAGCGTCCAGCAGTTTGGTTGGAAGTCTGGCAAAAATCAGTACTAATTAAGAATTTGGCTCAATGTTGGCAGGCAGAACTAGAAAACAAAGCCAAAAGGCAAGCTCAGCAAAAGGACTTTCAGATACAAACAATAATCTTCGTAAGATAAAAAGGAAAATAACCATAGCAAATAGGCATACGAGGAAACCGTTTTGTATAAAGCAGAGCAGTTGACTTCTTTCTAGTTCCTCAAAAAAACTAAGAGTGTAAATAGTAGTGAAGTGAGAGGGGAGACGTTCTTTTGTCTGTGACCCCTATGTTACATGCACCATAGAAAAATCATCACTGCACTCTAATCAAAGGTATCAGGAAAGAGAAAAAAGCAAACTCTCAGACCCTTTAAATCAGTTGCAAAACTCACCTCTGTAATTAAATTCTCCAAATCAGCAAGACTTCAGCAGAAACTGAAGAACAGATTAAGCAGATCCAAACATTGTAGCGCAGATCCATTATTCCTTCTAGCAACTCTTCCCGTTGGAGAAAGCCTTTGATACAAGAAGAACCTAATCCTCCTCACCTTGAGCTTGATAAGCTCTTTGCTCCTGCTAAGGACTAATTGATTTCATTGAGAGCAGGTGATCCTAATTAAGCAAATTTAGCTTCAGTTCAAGACCGTGTATGGACATGGCTATCAGAAGCAGCAACTGTTTCAGACTGCTGATCTGCTCTGACTTCACCCTCTTCTGGGGTAGAGTAGATTATACGACAGAAAGGGGAGTTTTTTGTTCAGGTTTTTGTTTGGTTTTTGTTTGTTTGTTTGTTGAATTTGAGACTTATACAGGAGGACAAGACCCTCTGTGCTTTCCCTTTACTGTCCACCCTTTAACCTCAGGGACTGGGTTCAGAGGCTTGTGTGTGATGAGCATACCACACAGCAGCTGCATATTCCTGACTCATCACCTTTAAAGCAAGTGTAGGCATCATTAGGACAGACACGTGTAACTGGGTGTTTCCACACTGTGAGACAGGTGAACACGGCACAGCTGTTCTTTATGTTCCCAACTCTGCCCTAGAACCCAGAGGAGTAATGTGGGTCACGGTATTCTATGACTGTACAAAGAAGTAGCACCCATTGACTCTTCCTGCATCTTCTAGTGATCTTCATATTCATCATTCACTGACATAATTTACATTACTGATGTAATGTAAATTTGATAACATAATTTACTTCCCCTTCTATGTCTGTGTTTCATCTCTGTAAACAACATCTAAAAGACTGTGTTTGCCATCTTTGTAATATGATAAACAAGACTTAAGTGTGAGACGCTTTTACGAATGGCAAGACTATTTTATTTCATGCAACACAGCATCAGTTTACCAACTACTTCTTATGATCTCATAGAAGATGGCCATAATTACATTTGTATAACCTGTACACCACGATACCAGAAGCATACCCTTTTTTCACTCGTGTTGCTCTCATTGTGTAATAAAAGCATGAGATCACTCTGAATTCCATATGTGGATGGGGCAGACAACCCTTATAAACGTTATTCTTAATGAGGAGTTTCATTTTTAGACACTACATAAAACGGCATTTCATATGCAACTGTCTTCAAGTCCATGGGATTTCATGACCACTCTGCCTCGCCTGTCCTCCAAATGATTGCCATGGGGTGGGCAATTGAGAAAGTCTCAGTAAATAATTAGGAATGGCTCCTTGTGCCAGCACTTTTCCTGTATTTTATTTTTCCATTTAAATAATATTACAGATGCGTTATCAAGGAATGACACTGTTCATCTGGTATCTTTGGCATAAACAGAAATGTGAATTAAGGCTTTCCAATAAATGCTATAAAATGGATTTCTTTAGCAGAATAATGTGTTATCTATGAGTAATTTCCCATGAAAGTAGAGATTATAATTCTGATTAGACACGGATATTATCTTTTCCAGTATGTTTCTGTCAATGTACTGATTCAGCAACCATGTAGCCTCCAAGGTCAGGGTTGTTCATAAGTCCCATTGATTTCAAAGTTGAATGTCTGCCCAAGATTAAACACAAAGAGGAATGCTTTCCTAAATCAATTTATTTAAGTCTGTATGTAAGTGCTCTGTTGAATCAGGGCCTAAAGTCAGCAACAAATCAGGGAAGATAATAAGTTTGGGCCAAATATGTGTATTAGTAGCCAAAGCGCATATAATGAGACAAACAACATTGTTGTTTCTTGGATTTGAACTAAGTTTCCTAAATGTATCAGCTAACTAGATCTTTTAACTTTTACTTCTTTTGGAGCTCTTAGCTTAAATTCAAATGGTGAGACGGGTTACCTGTGCCTGTACACATCAGGGCGGACCTTGGTTGTCTTCTGCCCTGCATCTGAATCTACTTCCCAGAGAAGTCACAATTCAAGAAGGAGGGACAGTGCCTGCATGAGTTTATCCTGCTAGGATGGTAGAAGATATACCTAAACTCCAGAGCTGGAAAGGGCTCTGGACCCCACAAGCTCAGGATTGAAATCTTTTGTTCTGTGCAGGGTCTTCAAAGTTTCTATAGAAAGTCATCTTAGCAAACACAGGAGATCATGAATTTGACAGACCATAATGTAGATCAAAATGGTTTTAATCATTACCCCGTTTTAATTACTACTTGACACATTATCTCTATTGTCCTTCTACAAGTCTCTCTTTTGAATGAAATATTAAAGGCAAGTCACAGCTGAATATATATGCAGTCTAGAAAGAAAATGGCTTTGAACTATTTGAAGTGATTTATTGTCCACATTTCTTTATGAATATTTATTTGCCATGGTGAAAGCAATTCAATAAAGAGAAAACATGAGAACCAGTTAACTGAACATTTGCATACAGTTATAAAAAGGGAAAGAAAAATAATAGTGCACTAGAATGGTGTTAATGCTGTGGATCTCCTGTTTCCTGTAGCTAATTCCAAATATTCCATGTGTGAGAGCGAAAAGCTAAGGCCGAGACTCTTAGGAATTCAGATCCTGAAGAGGAGGTACATAAATAGCCTACAAATGTGTCCCTTAATATTACCATTCAAAAGGAACGGGGTATTTTCAAGGCCAGGGTGGAGTCTTGTCTTTGTTTCCATGCTACTTCAGATAGCTGGCAATGAAGGCTTGCTCTTTGTAACAAGCATACGCAATCTGAATCATCCTCTTGTCAGGACCAGAGCTCGCTCACTCTCTGACACTCCGCAGAGAAGCATCAGGTGTATGTGGCTATCAAAAGGAGATGTGAGTGCATAGAGTATTTTGCCATGTAAAACCGTTAGTACTTAAGCGTGGCTACAGGTACCAAAGCCAGGCCACACACACAGCAGAGGTGCTGCTTTCCTTCACTTCCCGGTGGAGGAACAGAGTTTTTCATGGTACGTGCCCTCATTTCACCCTGCTTGAATTAATTTCATTGACCAAAATGCACTATGTGTTAGACCCGTAATGAACTTTGTTCCTCAGAGCTTCTTAGCAATATTCTGATACCCAGTCACAGATGGGGCCTTGACAGATTTTGTACCGATTTTCGAGATTCCTTTTTTCTTTATGTTTTTTAAGCAGGATTGTTGCTGCTTGAGAATTCAAATGCAAATGGAGATTTCACAGGCACTGTTTCATAAGGAATCTCAGCTGGTTGGTTTTTAGAGCTCATAAACTGAATAGTATATCGTATACAGTATTTGGGAAAGGATGTAGTAGTTCTAGAGAAGGATGGTTACAGTAGTAGCATTTCTTCTGAGCAAGAATGATAATAATATTTATAGCAATAATTATCATTGTTATCTACCTGAAAGTTAACTGTGAGGATAATTCATTAATATTCTCAAATAACTTTATGACCCTCAACTAAAATTTGCCCTGAAAGTACTAAATACTGTCATTTGCTGTGTACAGGTATTTCATTTTGCTCTGGAGAAAAGCGCACTTAATGTATTGTTCTCTTTACATTTGTTTATGTACCACATTCTAAAATTCTAGCTGTTGAGCTTTTCTCAAAGTTAATAACAGGCACATTTTACATTATGGTATTTTTTTGCTTGTTTTTCCCTCTTCTGTCATAGCATTTTACCCCCACCTAGATATCATGATACGTGATACGGGGATGTTTCTGCTTGTACAAATATGTAAGCTGAGACCTACACTTGCTATTTATTTCCTCGCCTGAATTTGGAGTTGACAATGTTGGTTGACATTGGTTCTCTGAGCTCAGAGCTCTTTTGAGGTACTATTTTAAATGTACATTTAAAAAAAATTATTTAAAATGTATTGTAATAAGGGACTTTCTTCAAGTTACACGTAATTAGATGCTAGCACATATTACACGCTTGTTTATGCTTGTAGGTATCTCAATAGGTTTTTCTTCTTTCTGGCAGTTTACCAGGTCCTCCATTTATTGGTGAAAGTGTATCAGTTATTCACAATTGAAGATACCCAGATCCATTTCCTCTGGTTGTTATCTGTTGGATAGCTAGAGTCTAATGGCTAAAATCTACATCTGCCGCTATAAAAGCCACAGGATATGACACTGGTATCTCGTGGTTCCAATCAGCCTCCTGGTATTATAGCTGTACCTTTTATTTAACTGTATTTCTACTGAGCTCAGCCTGCTTGAGTCACACGAGCTGTTTTACATAGCATCTGCGTTGTATATTGTGATAATTGAAAACTCAGCACAGCCCGGAGGCAGCAGCACCAGGGGATAGGAGTGGGCTGGGGCATAACTCAGAAGAATAAGACAGGCAGGCAGCAACAAAGCGGGTGAAGCCAGCCCCAGCAGCATCTCCGCCAGCAGTTGAGCTGGGTCAGGTGTCTGGCAGCTGGGTGTCCCATGACATGGGGACGGCTCTGGGAGCAGCAAACACCCAGTGCAGCAGCTGGGGGAAGTGGGACTCTGGATTTCTTTCCGTCTGCCATCGCAAGGCTGACATCTGGGAGCATAGACTACAGGCTATGACATAGACTACAAGGCTTACCTGGAAAATCAGACAGACGGATCACAACCGGATTCACAGCCATGCACTTTATTGGCAGCTCCTGTCCTGTGCACGTCCAGCCCTTTGCAGGGTGGTTCCTGTTCCTAAAATGTCATCTAAGGCAACATTAGCAGAGAATGGTCCAGATAATTTTACCTAGTGTTTCAGAAGTATATATCATAAGTGTCACTTGTTATCTGAGTGCTCATAATAAGAATTAAAACAAATTACTTAGATTAAATGACCAGAGTAGGGCATAGTATTTCTTCCTGTTAGCTTACGCAGAAAGAAAAAATGCCTGGAGTGTAAAAAGGAGACAAGAAAAGATAATGAGGAAACAACTTGTGGCACAAAGAAAAGAAATATATCTTGCCTGTGCTCTTGGCTCTATCTGTGAAGATTTCATCCAAGAACCTCAGCCAAAACTAGTTAGTGGGTGATTTGTCAGTCTGGCTGGTGTAAGGTCCAGTGGTTGGGGGGGGCTGCTTCACAGGCAGGAGGGTTTTCCAAGACAACATGTAGGTCTCTGTGGTGGAAGTCATGAGCTTTTCACGTGTGCAGCACACCTGAGCTGATGGGTTTGTCTGAAGGAGTTTTAGACCTTGTAGCAGTACCCCCAGAAGCTGCCAATGTTAGATTGTCCCTGCAGACTGCAGATCTATAGCTTTGCGTGGGTCATTCGGCATGGCAAAGGAGGAGGAGGCTAGTCCAGGAGACTTAGACTACAAGGCTGTAATATTGAGATTGGTTGAAACACTCTACCAGTTAGGGCTCCTCCTTAAAGGTATTTTTTTTGTAAACATGCCTAAAACCACTCAGGGGAGCAGGTCAATCCGGCTCCTCCCCTCCCCCTGACTCTGATGTTTACCTTGGCTGTGCTCTCTGCGCTCTGCTCGGATTCCCTAGGCGCAGCAGCTCTGGTCCCCTGGCACCATGACCACAGCCAGAGCAAAGCCACCGCCGAGACCCTGTGCGACAGCCCACACCGTGCCACAGAGCTGTGTCTCCCTGCCACAGCAGAGCCCTGTCCCACCTCTAATCCTCAAGGTCAGCTCCCCAAATGGCAGCACTGATGCCTCCTTAGGGAAAGGCTTAGCTCAGGTCTTGCAGGTATGAGTGGAAATCTAGGCTTTTGTACATGTTTTTATTTCCTACCTTTTACCAGAAGTGCATCTTTTTAGGGCTCTATATAGATGTCTGTTTTATAGGTGCAATAATGTGTATTTCCTGTTTGTGGTACAGTGTTAATCAATCATTATTTGTAAAATTCCTTTAAATGCTCAGACAGTGAGATCTATTACTTTCTCTCTCCGCTCTTACCTTTTTCTTCCTTCTGTTTAGGACAACGAGAATCATCAGTAGTGAACTGATTACAGAAAACTAATTTCCATCATCAGTTCAGTGGTAGGACATACTTCTTAAATCAACTAAGATAAATACTTTTAATTAAGCAAATGTCCTACTCAGTGCACTGTGGACAATCCTATCATAATGGATATTACTTTTGCATGCTAAATCTTAAACCTCACCGATACTGAATGCGCGACACAAAACCATTATAAAAAAATATAGGCTTACTGCAATGTTGCCATTTTAAAGCTGCCAGATTTTATATTCATTAGCATGATGACTGGCTAACCAATTTTACTACAAATCAGAATTTTTATCAGATATGTATATGAGATCAAATCCATGCTAGCATATTATTTGCGGTTTTTATTAAAAAGTTAAATTGGGGTTGTTATAAACTCTCTTCAGATTCCTTAATAATAAAAAAAAATATTAATGCCTAATGAGGTTTCCTGGAAGCATTTTAAAAGGTTGCAACAGCAGTAAAGTCAGCAGGCACCACACAGCAAAAGGAAGTATTTACTGATCAGAAGATGAATTCTTCCTCCCCCAGAGTTTAACAACTTTACATTCTATGGATTTTTAAGAGGGAGAGAAAGAGGGAGGGAGGAAGCAAGAAAAACTCCAAGCCCATGCTTCTCTCATCTAAGACAACATATTTTTTCCTGATCAAAACCTTCAAATTCTGGTGCAAAATGACTTTTTCACTCTTGTGACCAAAATCTCCTCTCTTCTCCTTACCTCCATCTGTCCAACCTTGGGTTTGGAAGTCCCTACTGCAGAGAGAGAAAGCCTGATCCCTATTGCCTCAGTTGTGGTGTTGAAGCCCGTTAACATTCCTCTGGCAGTTACCCTGACCCTGGTGCCCTTGAACATGCTCAAAACCGTAAGGTATACCTGAGCCTTTGTCCCTGGGAGGATTAACAGCGTTGCCCTGGAGCCAGCCTGAAGGTGTTTTAATAGGTAATATGGGTGGGCTGCACAGCTGACTTCAAGCTTTGCCTCAGGCTGCCCCTGCTCAACAACATAAATGCAGCCATTGAAATTATGGGGTAAAGCATGGCTCCAGAGAATCCTCAGAATGTCTCCAAACACCTCCTTCCCCCAGCAGGGCAGGCATCCCCATGGAGGGAACCGGGGCTGGAAAACCTGCTCTGCGTCTGCCGCTGATTTTTTGTCTGCCCTTCAGTCAATTACTTAAGCTACCTCTCCCTCTCTATTTTCCTTTCCTCTCTGGTCTTTCTCATGGCTTTTAAGCTTGTAAATTGTCTGAAGAAAAGACCGTGACTCTCTGTGTGGTTTTGCTGTGCTTAGCACAAGCAGGTCTCAGTCTCAGCTGGGTCATGTGGCTATAGCATAGTAAAAGTAAATAAATTCTTAAGAGGAGTAACAATTTTTTTTTAAATGAACAATAGGATCCTAATAGAGGAGAAGCTTCTCTTCTGAGATGTTTTTTATCTGCAAGTGAAGGTCTCTCTTTCCTCGCTCAGCTGGAGAAGATACTGCCTTTGTAAATCAGACAAAACTTATCATGTAAAACGGAACACATCTTTGATTATACTGAATACTACCCTGTCGGTAATTTACCCTTGCTGCTGCAAAGGACACAACATGATTAAGCTAAGAAATGATAGATTGAACATTATGTGTCAGGATGGCAAAAGATAGTTCCTATCTAAATAGGAAACAATCATCAAAAAACAGTGAAAATATGCAAGAAAACGTTGCAACAAAAAATAAACAAGTCATCCCACTATTGCCTTATATTGTATTGTTGATCTCCTTTGCTCAGATTGCTGCAGATGCTTCTCCTGTAGCCTACAATATTCCTTATTTTTAAAAAACTACAAACTGCCATGGTTTTTTAACAATGTGAGTATCCTTCCTCCGTAAGTGCATATGTTCTGTCGCCTGCTCGGTCTGCTAACTCTTCTGTATGTCCCTGGGTGAGTACGGATTCTCCCACTGACATTTCTCAAATTGTAGATCTGTACAGTGTATTTTCCTGGAGCTGTTAAAAACGTTGCTACTTTACTTAATAACAATGTTTAGCAGTACTAGCTATCACTTGTTACACCAGGTGCTCCACTCAGGGGGAGGAGGATGATTATCCCCATTTTACGGACTGGGAAACCAAGGCGTTGCATTTGGCAGTGCTTTACCCAAAACATGCCACAGAACATTTAAGCAAGAGAAGGACCAACATCCCTTCAGCTCACATTTTATTCTTTAGCATTTGTTACTGCTCTTTTTTCCTTTGATATTACCACCTGCAGCACTGTGCCCTCCCAGCAGCAGTACAGAGAATGATGAGAGCCAGAGCCAAGAGCTTTTGTGATAACAAATACAGATACTGCAACAAACAATGCAAGTAATTTTCCTAATTTCAGAGTGTGACATTGTCTTCTATGATGTTTAGTAACTTCTATCGTGTCTCTGATGATTTCTGGATCTGATGCCAATAACAGGGTACCTTCCCGTCCAGATTGGCATACAATGAAATTTTGTGCTAATATTCAGATGATAAGGTCTGTCTGCTGTTTCCATATAGATATATCTTTGACAGGAAGAGCAATTCTATAATAAGCCCAGGATGAAAAGCCCATCAATTGAATTGGTACCACATTACCATGGCAACAATATAATGCTAATGAAATTGTGACTGTTGAACCTTGTTTATGGAACTCTACAAAATGGGCTTCATAAAAGGAGAAATCTTGTTGATTAGTAAATGTTTCAAAGCATGATAAAAACATTCTAACCACATGTGCTGTGGCTTATTAATCATTTTATCATTCTCATTTAAGATAATACGTTGCTGTTTGTAGGAGCAATAGCTCTCTCAAAGAAATAGAATTGTACAGGAAAATCTGTGATACTCCAGGTTTCAATGTACACCACAGAAAGACTCACTCGCCTCTACGCTCCGGTTTACCAGGTCAGTTGACATAGGTGCATATCTACTCATGCAGTAGTTACTGACTGTTTAATCTCTTTCAGAATCTACAAAATATACTGGCACTGCAGCTGCAGTAAACACCTCTCCTGTAAGACAAATGTGGCTTAGTTAATATCAAAATATTTCACAAAAACTTATCCTTTTAGATGAAATGCTACACAGAGAAGGTGTGGTAGCAGGAAAGCGCCCTTGGCTTCCCTTCTCCTCTCTTCCTCCCACTTCGGCAGTTTGCTGCCATATAGGCTCCCAGTGCAGAGGCAGGGAGTCACCCTCCCAGAGGGATGGCTCTTATTCCTCAGAACAGGGGTCCTTGCTGAAGACGAGTTTGAGACTGTCTACTGCTTTTAAACAAAAAAGTGCTGAGAATTCAGATTTCCTGGCCAGTCATGTCTTGGGACAGCTAACGGGCTTGAGGGGAGTTGCCTTACCTCTAAGTGTTCAGGCTCCAGAGTCGAGCTTTGTACAACAGGATCTTCTCTTTAGCTAATAGATAATTTTTCTCATTGTTTTCACCTTGGATATAAGAAGTATAGTTCATCTAATTCACCAGGTAAATCAGAAGAGAAGAGCAGGGGAACTCGCAAGCAAAGAGCTCGGTGAGGCAAGGGGGCTGGGAATGTGTGCCTACAAGGTTTTTAATTTAGCAGGCTAATAATACTGTAAAATATTCACCACAATAGTATTATCTAGATGTTTAACACAGACAATAGGAGAGAGCACTGCTCGTTTTAGTGAAGTCCTGATCTATGTGGCACAGAAATCAGCATGAATCTTCACCACATTACACTTAATGGGTTTTAAATCAGGGTTGTAAAAGGGCTGTTTTTGAAGGCTCCACGTTTTATCCTATTTGGAGGAGGAAGCACTGTCTAGCATTTCGTTATGCCAATGGTTTGTGGGAAAGCAATGCACTGAATTTCGGAGTTGATAGAAATATAAGGTAATGTAATTTCACTTAATATATATTTTGCATTGGCTGACAGTTTTATTAAGCAGAACCAATAATCATCATTACTCAGTGTAATAACCATCTCATTAGAAATGGTCTAATTTTCCCTAATTTTAATTTACCTCTTGGACTAAGCTTTTCTAAAATTACTGAAGTGCCTGCAGTTCATTTTTGTAAGAATTAAAAGGAAACATAAGTCTTCAGAAAGCTATTACTGACTGATTGCCGCTAAAACAGTGATATGCCAGAGCTTTGTGAGAGAAAAGTACAGCAAGCTCAGGTTAGGAAATTACTGCATCACTTTTATTTTCCTACTGTCTTTGAACTAACACTTTCTGCACCCATTTTACACAAAGAAGGATGAATTGGGTGGTTACCTGCAAGCCTGGCATGTACTCCCGTTTAATAATGGACCTGGCTAAGGATCATGCCAAAGAGTGCTGGTAAGGAAGAGCTGACAAGCAGAAATATTTCTTAGAGAGGCAGAGGAGGAGATGAAGTCACCCATCAAGTTTCATTATCCTCCAATGAAAATAGGATGTAAACTGTGACATCCAAGCAGATTACGTATGTCAGGCAAGCAGATGTGAGCAGAAAAATGTAGATGCTAAATCTCACCTAATAGGCTTACCCTGTGGATTATTGTCAATGTCCAAGGGTATGTTAACTGCAGCTAATATAGAGGATATAGGAAATTCGTATTCTTAAGTGGATCTGGGGACATTCCCAGCTGTGCTGAAGTTAATGTTCTTTCACATACCTTGGAGCATCCTAAAAGCACTTCTACACCCTTCTACAGACATCTTAAACTGCACAGTGGTGTATAGCTTTAGTTCCAAAATTTCAAAGCATGCTGTTTTCTCTAAAAATGTGCTTGAAAAGTTTTAGATTCAAACAGCACTTGTGCATGCAAACTGCTGTAGTTGCTTAGCTACTTGATTTTTTTGTGCCAGTTTTGAAAACACATTTGATCAAAAGAATATTTTTGCAATCACAGAGAGAAGTAACCTCGTATGAACAAAGAAGCACTTTGCAGGTTACGTTATAAAATAGACAAATTGTCTAAAGGGTTTTTTTTATCATAGGATGTTACTCTATGTTGTTTTGAGTCACAAAAAATAACTACTTTTTGTGTGTGGTTGTTTTTTTAATATTTCCCCAGAATAATACTGAAAAGCCAGTCTCTCCTGTGGAAGCACTCTGCTTATGAAATCTCTTTAAAATTCTGAGCCTTTTCCAGCTGTAGTACTATTTGCTCAGCTATCAGAACACACAGTACAGAAGCAAAAAGCATTACACTATTATCCTGAGATAATTTGATAGTCTGTAAATGTATTTCCCTGCCTGTGGTTCCAGGCATTATGCTCTCACTTGAAGTAATGATTTGCACTTATCTTATACAATTCAAGTTAGCCCATATTGGTTTCACTTTGAACATTTACCTGCATGGTACAAACACAGCTTGTTTGTAGATTGTACAAGCTAGGCTAGATCGGTGATTTTTACAAGCCAGACTAGATCAGCAGCGCAACGAGATGCCTACCGTAGACAGCCGGCTCCTGGAGGAAGTGGTGCAGTGACTCACTGGTGGCTGTCTCCTGCCTGCGTCAGTGTTATCACACCCATACATCAGCATGAGTCTGCTGGAAATGCTGAATTTTAAGTCTGACATAAAACCAGAGCTCTGATCTGATGCGGTTGGTAAATACAGCATGGCACTTTCCAGAAGTACTTACCCTGCTTTTCTCTTTGGACTCTGCGTGGGATGTGAAAACTCACCTTAAATTCCTCTTGCATTTCTGGAATTTACCATACCTTCTCCCAGACACTAGAAACCAAGTTGTCCAGTGCTAACCGGATGGTTGTTTCACCTCTGATGCGCCCACATTTCAGGGTGATACCATTCCTTTGTAGAATTTGAAAAGTTAGTGAGTGTGGACATGAGGCTTTGATTTTGGATGGGCTCCTCCCTTACTCTCTTCCCTGGGAGCCTGTGTAGGAGCAGATTTATGAGGTGACCAATGTACTCCTGGCTCTTAACTGGTCAGCAATGGATGCAGTACCCCTTGGTGCTGGCAAGAAGAAAGTCTCATTAGAGAGCACTTTGCTTTCTCTATCCCTGGCAATACTCCTTGGGGAACCTAGTGTGAATTCGGAGGAGCCGTGCACTGATGACACCCGTCGAGCTGCCTGGTCTTGGTGAGTGTGAAAATGATCAGCAACACAAAAGATATAAAACAAAATTTACACTCTCTCATTCCACTGTCATAAATTGCTGACTGCCACCACGGTTCATATTTGATATAGAAAAAACCATAATGTAAGGAGTAATTAACAAAAGAGTACAGTACTGCCTTGGCACGGTCAGCAGCCATTCCCCAACAGTCCTCAGCTGGAGCAGCCCCCAGCGCGGGGGCAAGAGGCCTGGAGATGCCCGAGTGATGCAGGTGTGACAGCTACAGTTCAAATAAAACAACAGGGGAATTACCGTCTTGCCGGTTTCTCCTCCCTTGTTCATTCATGTTGTCTTGGATTCTGAGTGGCACTTTAGCCAGTTACTTTAAAGTAATTTAAAAAAAAAATATACTGATGGATATTTGAGAAATTACTGTTATGCTGAAAATCTTTAAAGTCCTTTATTTTGAGATAAAAAATTAATACTAGACTTGTCCTTTTTGGACACAGTGAAGTTTTAGAACAACAGCACTTAAAAAAAAAGGGTAAGAATCCCGGTTTACCATCCTGATGTTAGTTTATGATAACAATTATTTTGTTAATATAATGGATTATGACCTGTCTTGTCTGACTGACAGTTGTTCATGTATAGTATGGAACTTATCACCTTGGTCCTTCCATAATAACAATCACTTCAGTTTTCTGAGCTGTGTCATCAAAACACGTACTCACAAGTGTTGATCTCACCTCTGGGTAAGTAGTACCGGGAGCTCCTTCTGAGCTTTATGTCACCTAAAATCTAGGGTGAAATTGAAGCCCAGCTGCAGGAAATTAACCTGTGTCTAACTTTATCCCACAGGCTGCATAATGGGAACACTTATAATTTTTAGTACTTTACTGAGATCTGACAAAATCATCTGCCAAAATCATGTGTGGAAGTTATTGAAGTTCAGAAACGTTGTTATTCTGTACAAACCTGAGAGATCTCAAGGAAACACACAACAGCCGGTGTGTTACAATTACTTACCTTGACCTTTCTGTTTTTTGCTCTTTAAGGATGAAAGAGGAAGGTGAAAATTTTGGATGTTTCCAAAAAATGACCATTTAGCAAATACTAATGATGTTTGGGTGGATAAGGGGATGCTTGGAAGGCCTGGGTTATACACTGAGGTCTGCCACAGTCCTGCTCCACAATCCTGCTGTTTCCCTGTTTGCACTGATGCTCCCAGTACGCTCCCAGTGGCCACCGAGATGTTCCTTACCATCCTCGGAGAGAGCGAGCTGTGCTGGGAGCATTGCTGTGACATGTGAAAGATGTTCACGCCGCAGGGTCAGGTCTGGTACCACAAGCCAGTGCACACAGCAACAGTCTGATTAGTCAACTTTATTCAAACCAGCCTGGGAACTGCATCAAACACCTTGCACCAGCAAAGCAGGACCATCTTCCCGCACATGGATGCGGCACCCGCCTCTCCCTGAACATGGCAGCTTGTGCGCACAGCCGCAGCATCTGCACAGCATCATTCTGATCTTTACATAGTGCAAGGTTTCCTCACGCATGCAAGGCAGAACCAGCTTGGCAACACACACATCCTTCAAATACTAAAAAAACCCCATTATGTCTTCAAGCCAGCCGGGCAATTCCTCATGCCTTCGAGCCACACAGAGATAGCACCTCCCGAATCCAAACAGGGCTATACTCCTGCAGACAGGTCTCTCTTGCTTGACGAGCGCTGAGGGTCTCCAGCCCGCGCTGTTTTCCTGTGGCTACGCATCAGTGTCTTTCTGGCATGAACATCCCATCTACATGAATTTCAAGTTCAGGCAGGAACAAGCCTGCAGCACAGCAAGGCAGTGCCGGCACGTATTGCTGAATGCATTTATATTGATGTCTCTGTCTTCTTCCCAGTCTTTTGTCAAGAACGTGACATGCTAGCTTTTTTTCGTTTCTTATTATTTTAATTTTTAAAATGAAGCAGCAAAGTGACAGGAGAGCTGCATGCAAGGCGTGGGGTACTGCTGTTCTATTGGCTGACACGGCAGCACAGAGAGGTGCTCTGGCGCTCAGTTGTCACCTTCTGAAGCTGCCTTCAACGTGGTGAATCAAAATGGTTCCTCACTGACAGATCCTGGGCTGGCTTTTCAGGCTGGGTGCTGATGAGCAGCCATTTCCATCTCCGGGCCTGGTGATTAGTTTTATTCAGCTGAGACAAGTAGTTGGACATTTGTCACTGTTTCTGTGAAAAATGTAGGCATGTTTTCTTGGGCTATCAAATGGGACATATGGGAGCTGGATTCCATCTTTCATTAGATCTTAGAAATTGTGTCATCCTGCAGCAATTAATTAGCACGATGTCCTTGGCTGCTAATGTTTGCTTTCAGATTTCAGTGGCAACAGACTTGGCAACATAAATTTTGTGAGGATGGTCTAATGGTTTAGGGTGTTAGCCAAGGCCTCCACACAGCTTTCTTTAACGCCTCAGCTTTTACAGGGTTCCCTTGTGTGTGCAGACAGGTTCCATGGTTTCTAGCCATGTCTTAGCTGTCTCTTGGAAAAATAAATAGAATAGTACTTTCCTGCTTCACGGGACAGATTGCACCACAACAGAGGCCAGGCAGCACAACTGCAGACCTCCCTACCTCCACGATGAGGATCGAGTCTGCAAAGCTTTTCTTTGATCCTTCCACAGTTCAAGAAAAAATCATTTATACTAGAAATTTGTCAGTTGAACATATTTCTATTTGCTTACTTTCAGTTTGCTCACTGGAGATATATTCAGTCTGTACGCACCTTTATCTGTAGTAAGGGCATCTGTGGAAAAAGGCACATTTCCCTGTTTAAGTAAGGCTTTTGATGGAGGCTTATATGTAAGATACACACTCTCACCCTGTCTTCCATTTGTGATAGTTTCCAAACTACATCCTCCCTAAACCAGCATGAGGTACTGCAAAACCATACACTTTTAACTTCTGAATACAATCCAGAGACAGAATCTATACTGTTTGCTTTGCTTTTATTACCTCAAATGTATTTATAATGTTATATAATTATAACAATTCATGTCTGAAAAATACTGCTAGTTGCAAATACAAAAAATGTCATACATCTCTCAAAAGGAGACACAAGCAAAATATAAAATATCTAGCCAGTGCAGTTACACAACGAATAACACATCCACCATGGGGAAGAACACGTACTTTTCTTTGGCATCCTCTAAACACTAACATAGGGCTGAATTTTCAAGGGGAGGGAAGAGGTGGAACCTATTTCAGTGCTCCAAAATTCTAGCACCATTTTAGAGATGCATTGGTTAGACCTATTGCAAATAATAGTGCACGTAGGAGCTCACTTAAGTGGTCATTACTGTACGGGATTTGAACTCACAAAAGGCATATTACAAAATTGTTTGAAACAGATGTGTTCCTGCCCTCCATTTAAAACAGAATTAGCCCATGGTGTTAATTTAGGTAACCTTTGCAGTCTCTAATGACTAATGTACAATCACACATATTTTAAACATGTATGAAAGGAATTACGCAGAAGAAGAAAATCAAAATACCACTAAACAGTAGCTGCAACGTATGATGTTCCTTTGAGATAGCTCGTTCTCGTTTAAATGGAATGAGAAAATGCGAAACATTACGTGTAGGATTGTCTATTTTCACTTGATATAGCTAGGACATTCATATAATGTGTGGTAACCTGTATAACCAATGTATCCATGCTTTGTGCTACTACCCTTATTAGCCCACGATATCCTAACGCAGTGCTTCTACAGGCTCCCTCATTCCTCCCAACAGCTCAGGCACAGCGACCCGTTCGCACACACCCAGCATTCGACCAACAGCTCTCCGGCTTTCAAACTGTGCATTTTGCAGACCACCAGGAAGGATTTTGCAGAACACTAGATGAAATACACCTCTTGTGAAACTGATAAGGAAAGTTTAAATACCATTACAGTTCTGACTTGTAGATTAAAATTCTGAGTCAAGGCTCTGCCTTGCATCCCTGGTTGCACAACTGCACCTAAGGACCGTCAACGGTGTAGTAAGATCACAGGCTGCCTGCAGCAGCTGAAATGCATGGGCACTTTGGATTGCTACAGCTTTTTGCTCAGGCTCCTGATGGCTTTCGCAGGAGCCTGGTCACCATTAAACCTGGAGAGGAAGGCAGGGAGTAGGAAGTTTAAGCTCTGAGTTACTCTGACGGTTTTACTTCAGCCTCTCACTTATTGCTGTCTTTGAAGTCCTAGCAGCTCCACACTCACTCCACACTTTAGCTGAGGCCTCAAAATTACACTTACCCTTCAATTGCTGTCAGATGATGAAGGAAAAAGTAAAATGATAAAATGTTCACTTTTTAAGCCATCCATTTTAAAAATTGGGAAGAAACATACTTAATATTTCAGACTGTTCTTTTGAATCGCTAATATGAAACTGTTTGGTGAGTAGGTATCAAGTTTATACGATGCAACCAAGGATTTTCAGTTGACACACGGCTGGTGTGATGGAATCTTAAGACCTGCTGTTTAGATGGGAGTACACATCTGAACATTAAGATCCAAAGAAGCTGCATTAAAAAACTTCTTACGATTAAAAATTTAAGAACATTGACCTACATTATTGACTGCCTATTGTAAACGTTTCATTTTACAGGAGAGCTGCTTCCTAATTTGTACACAAAAATCTTCAAAACCGTTGGCTCCTTTCTTTACAGGTTTTAAAAGTGTAGTTTACTATATATGGTGTAAATACTGTTTATATGTTGATTAGGGGGCTAGACTAAGCAATACTAGGATAAGGGAAAAAAGCCAGATATTACAGTGGAATTGTTTACAGAGCCAGATGCCAGCCTGGAGGAAGCTGCTCTCACGACGAATGTCCACCCATGATGTAAATCCTTTTTTTCATGATGGTGGTTTAGTAATGTCCACTGCAGGTGCACTGTTATGTGTCCATTTCACAAGGTTATTGGCTTTTGACATATCTTATTAGATGTTATGACAAGACAGATTTTCGTTTTGCGCAGATTGATGTCTATTGGTATTGCATTAGTTCATCAAGGTTACAAATCACACTGCATTGCACTACATTTCACATTTGCTGTATCATGACAAGAGGTTTATAATATTCGCTCTGGGGCACTTAGAGGTTTTTAATATTCACTCTGGGGCACATAAAGTGCCTGCTACCCATCCCCTGGATAAATAATTTAAGAAATTGTTGGGAAATCATGCCTAATTAGTAGGATCTGCACTCAACGAGTGCCCTTTGATTGAAATTGTATTTGTATTTTGATATGTATTGATTTTATGAGTAGGAGAGCTGAATAATACATTTCACATTTCTCCACTACTCACAGCAATAAGCTGACAGGAATAATGGAGGAACACTCCTGAGATGGAAGCTGCCTCTTTGGGGAACCTGCATGCCTTTCCCCAGAAAACTCATGGGGCAGTAAAACGCACTCCTAAACTGCCTGGAGTGGCCTGATCCCATTTTCTTCCATTGATTTGCTGCATCATCCTGGACAAATCACTCAGCCTCTCAAAGTCCCTCCTTTTCCATCTGTAAAATGGAAACAGAGTGGTTGATCATCAATCCACAAATGGCCGCGAGACACAGGAGGAAAAGGAATAGCTACATCCAAGTGGGTATTATTCAAGTCCTGCCAGGCGTTACCACATGCAACACGGGGTAAAGAAGGGAGCCAGCAAGTGAGTCTTTCTGTGGAGACAGGAGAGTCTCGTTACACATTCTAGGACCCATGGTGAAACCGTGTACCTCTGTGAGCAGCAACGTGGACACAAGCATCACGCAGCACACTCGAACCCAGCCAGGCTGCCTTCTGCCGCTGCTGCCAGTGTTGCTGTTCCGGTTATTTTAGCTACTCGGTTCCTTGGGTGAATTGATAAAACAAGATTCATTTGTTTTTCTTGATTGGATGCTAATCCTTTACAGTGAGAAGGTCTAGGTTGTACCAGGCACGTAATCCAGGTAACACACGCAGGCCGGTATCTTCCCGAGGCAATAGCCACTCGGCATGCAGGTACACAAGCCTGCTCGCATGAGTGGCCAGAGGCGAGGAACAGAAGCAGGCAAGAACATCTCTGAGATTGAAAACAAATCAGAATATATATAGGTATTTACAAACATCGGCTTCCAGCACACCACCAGCCATAACAAATGCAGACTCTATGAGATAACCATAATTATAGAATAGCTTTATTTTTTTTTTTTCATCCAGCATGCCAGCTCTGATTAGAAAGGAAAACCACAGGCTCAACTGTGTGACACAATAAACCATGGCATCAAAGCGTCAAAGTGGCCCCTTGGCTGCTGGCAAACAGTACAGTCAGACGAAAAGCAACAATGAAAATACAATAAGTAGAAATAGCAGGGCTTTACCCATAATGTAAACACCATAGACATTCTTTTAATACAAAGAGAAGCAGGATCAACAGTGACAGCTTTATATTTGCCAAGTATCATGGGAAGACTGTAAAATACATCCTCCCCAAACCAAGCTGAAGGAGCAGAACGAGCCAAGATGTTCTCCCCAGAACAAAGATATGCCTTTTCATAGCTCTCAGACAGTTAGCAGGCTTATATTTTTATTTTATTTTAACACCATCTCTCCCTCACTCTAGTTTCAGCAAAACGTGGTGAAATATCAATTAGCGCATGTTTATGTAGGTGCAGTCCACTGCACCAAAATCACTTTATGATCTTAAAAAAAGATAAATTGTATTTAAGATGTTTTATTTGAATGAGCTCCTTAAAAAAAAGATTCCTGAGTATAGAACTGGAAGCTGGGACTGTGTAACTCTGAAGTGGAGGGATTGCTGTCACATGGAAGAGCAGCCGATTTGTACATCTTTGAGTCCCTAGGCTCTCACAGGGGAAGATTTAAACAATGTGGGGTGGATTTCTTTGTGAATCTTTTTGAGGTTTTTTTTTTTTTAATTTTACATCCTTTTAGAAGTAGTACCTGTACAGAAAGGCCAATATTCATATAATCACGAGTGACACACAAATTCTGGGTCTCACCTTCCTAGTTCCAGGTAGATTTAGAGAAATGGAGGCCTGGCAACACGTGGCTGAAGTGCACAGGAGCACAGCTGAAAGCATAAGAATGGGGCTGTTTGAACATTTTTTTTTTTGTTTTCTCATTAAAGTTTCCTCTGAAGAATTTTTGTGGGTGCCTTAGCCATTAAAAGAGCACTTGTCAGTTTTAGATTCCCAAGCAGCAGTGCAATAGTGGCACAGGTGAGAGCACGTATCGGATAGACACAGTCTTTCTTCTTACATCTGCTGTACACTCCCAGATGAAATAATTCACTTTAGTATCTCTTTGTAAGAGACAAGCAATATTAATTATCCTGTTTCATTTTTTTTCTTAAGAGGATGAGTACTGGAGAAGTTCTTACTTATTTCACAAGATATTTTGCTTTCCCAGTAAAATGCAAAGTGATTGTAATAAGTTTAATTTTGAAGCAATGCAAGATACCTCCTGGGTAACTCATCTAACAAAGTCCGAT
>NW_010400167.1:30885-41979 GCF_000710305.1 Buceros rhinoceros silvestris
AACGTGAGAGTGAATGCTGGAATGGTCCATGAATCTCAAACAGTATTGCATCCTCTGTTTCATAAATCTTTTATGTGTTTTTCTTCAATAAATACATATATTTTGGTTTTTTGAATCTCGGGGCCCCTTTTGAGCTGCACAGCTCTTAGAATGTTAATAGAAAAGTAGCACCATGAAACTGAAAATAAATGCTTTTAACAAATGAGGAAAGTCTATATTTCACCAAGGAAAGCATGGCTTAAAATAAAACACAGGCTCCTGCAACATCTAAATCCTGCATATATTCTGCAGAGCACGCCACAGCTATTGACATGCTGTTGGTTTTACATGTCCCAGGATGCATGAATTATTACTGTCATTTGACATTTTATATTCCTAGTTCCATAGCCTATAGCAACACTTACCGTCAGCTGTGGTAGACTACACCAGACCTCTGGCAATGCCTCTTATTGATCAAGCACTGCTCAGTGTTTGCCTGCTCAGTAATGCAAAGACATCCTAATTCTCTAAGACAGGAAACCCACAAGTTACTGCATTTGGGATTTCTGGTCCTTTTAAGAGACTGACGACACGAATCACTGATTACAGATACCTTCTCCCCCCATCAGAAGGCAAACTGAGAGTTGTCTTATGAACTTCAGGTACTACAAAAGCAAGCGTGTTGTGCCATAATACTAAAGAGAAAAACTGGCCAGATACCAACCAACAAACGTGCTAATATGCAAGCTGCTTATGAGAGGGACCTCAGGAATGAAATAAACGCTCTACTGAGAGTCAATGGACTTGCGGTGACAGGTTTATTAACTTCTTAACAAAGGACCAAGCCAAAGGAATAACACAGAAATCCCAGTAGCACAAAAACTATGTCAAAGGTACTTGTGCTTATGGGTTTGAAGGAAGGTAAACTAGCTCAGTGCTGACCTGGGTGATATTCCCCAAAGACAGCAAGACCATTCGATTATGTAAATAATACAATAGATACTGCAGATCACCAGGCAGCAGAGAATACAACAACTGCCTGTGAAAAGACCCTGTGCAGCAGTGACTGTTTCTGGGTTCAGCACACACACGCCCGCACACACACACACACTCCAACATCCTACCGAAAGGAAGGTGACCTACCATTGGCACGGGACAAGTCCTGTCAAGCACCACAGCTCGGCACAGCAACATACCAGCCTCAGCCTCTGCATCAAGGAGCTCTTTTATCACCTGCTCCCTTCCCCCAATCCACACTCTTGACCTCCCTTCTCCAATTTCTCTTTCCTCCTGCCAGGGAGCAGCCATGGCCCCAGCAGGCTTCAAAACAACTGCAGGTTTGCTCGCCAGCACAGCCCTTCAGGTGGGGCAGGTCAGCAGGGAACGAGGAAGCAAGAAAGACAGCAGAGGAGAACCACACAGGGGGTGGAGTGTTAGTGCAGAAACTTTGACCCCTTCCAACAAAACCAGCTTTATTTCACATATTTTATTATTTTTTAAATCTCGAGGTGAAAGCTGCAAACAATGCCATTGTCAATGAGGCTCATTAGCAGCATTTTAATCTTTATTTGTTACACCTTTATTTTGCAGTTATTTTCTTAAAATGCATTTGCTTCTTTGCATCAGTGCAGCTGAGCCAGATTCACCTGATGCAAAAACAAGGGGGCCAAACCCACAGCTGGAGCAAGAGTGCTGCTGCAGAGCTCTTGATATGGGTGGCCTCAGGGCTGGGGAACCCTTGCTGCCCTACGTGTGTGGGCACAATCTGGGGGAGAAGGGCAGCCAGGGCCCTGAGCAGAGGAGTGCAGGGGCCATGCTGATGCCCATCACCGCATGCTGGGGACCCCTCCTGAAGGGGTGAGAGCTGCCACTGTATGAGAGGGTGGTGATAGCTGCATCAAGTGTGCAGGGTTTCTTTGTGTGTGCATGCCAGTACGGCCATGTCCACCTGCACAGGTCAGTTGTGACAGCTACAAGATGCCGCCCATGGGAGGCTCCTCAGTGAGTCACCACGTGGGAGAGAGCTGAACACTGCCAGGGATGGGGCTTCAGGTCTGCCCACCCTTCTGCAGCAGCAAGTGCCCTGTACTGTTACAGCCAGGAGCCAGGTCTGCTTTGGACCCACCAGTGCCAGGTGTTTCCCTCACAGCTGAGGCATCAGCCAAGGGAAGGAACCTGCTTAACTTGAATCACCAGAGAATTTGCACAAGGCCAGCTCACCTTCTCCCCTTAGCCTTGTGGCTGCCCTTCCTCAGGGTGTAGCTCCAGGGAGGATCCTGGTCTTCTGCCCTGGACTCGCAGCCAGGTCATGCTTCACGCTCAGGGCACCAGCACTCATGTATTCTCAGGGCTGGTTGCTCAGGGACTGAAATATTTCCATATCACCCCATCAACATTAGGTTGACCAGGGATCAGCTTTAATGTGCTCATGTGGCGAGCACCTTGTCCCAGCGGGTTCTGGATCTCTGTGTGGGCCAAGGGCCTTCCATGCTCTGGAGATGCAGACCCAACTCTCAGGGCAATGCCAATCTTAGATCTGGCCGCTGCAGTCTGTGCCTGTGCTGATTGTGGCTTTGCTCCTCACTTTTGCTGCAGAGATGTTGCCACAGCACCCTTCTGGCATGCTCTGCAGGGCTTTGGTAAGGGACACTTCCCTTTCTGTCCCCTTTTGGCTATTGCTTTGTCTCACAGCTCTGAGTGCAAAAGTGAGCCTGAAGTGTGGCAAACGTTTTTTCAGCTTGTATTGCACCTTTCTCTTCCCTCTCTCCCTTTGTCTGATCCTCCTGCTTCTCTCACCCACCCCAATGGTGTTACTCCCATGCAAGGGCCCCCAGAGGGGTTTCTCCTTGCTGCGTCTCTTGGAAATCTTCATTGGCCCATGAACCATGTCCTCCCAACACAGACTGCATTTGCTGCCTTAGCACAATGATAGAGTTGCTAATACAATCCCAACTTGCTGCAGTGAAAAGCCATGCTCCTTTAATTTACCCGGTGAGGTTTTATTGTCACTGGAAATACCGTGGCACAGCTCTGCATCTGTAACATCCTCAGTCACTTAACTGCACAGCTACAGAGCACAATTCCAGTTGAGCTCAGCTGAACACAGAAGGTGACTTCTGTCGCTGGAGCACTTTATCACTGGGGTAACACGGGCTGGTTAGGCAGGCAGCATTTAACTAGCAAAGCCTCTTTCTTTGACATCCTATACGGGGAGCACAGATGCGCATGGATAAACCCTTGCCAGCAAACAAAAATGTTTTCCTTTGCCAAAACATTCTAATGGAGATTCTGTTCTTGCCTTTTGAAGGGATGGGAATTAATCAGCCATTCAGCAACTCAGCCAGCTTGAAGCGAACTGGTTAATGACAAAGGCCACTGGCATTTGCACAGTCCCACCAGCCTCCTTGAATGGATAATGCCTCTTTGGTTGACTTCTCCCAGGGAGGAGCCAGTTTCCTGCTTAGACCCTGGAAATGGTGGGAAGTGCAGACTCCAGGCTAAAGGCAGCTCTTCTCTGCTTCACAAGGCTCAGCCCACTGGCCTCACGTTCCTGTGGTCACATCTGGCAGAGTCACTATTCTGGAACATGCAAACCAGCCCCCAAATTCAGGCACCCGGTCACAACAAGCAGAGGGAGGGAGTTTCTGCTACACTTCATCGTCACTAGGCTCAGCCAGAGCTGCGTGCTGCACAGGGCAGTCCGAGAAGCTGCCGCAGGCACTGACAGGACTCAGCACACTCAGGAATGGCACAGATTGAATAGCCAAAAGCAATCTTTATAACATAGTGCAATACGTACATAGTTTTAGAAATATATATATGCACATTCACATACATGCTCAACCACCCATGGTACGTATGTAGAGACACACAGGAAGATAGTCCTAAATTTTCAGTAACGAATGCATCGTGTGTGTCTGTGCAAAAAGATCAACACTTCTGAAGATAATTTATCAACTGAAATAGGAATTTTACAGCCCTCCAAATCATTACTTTTGAATCTTTAGGTGGTTTGTGCAGTTTGAGAAGGGTCTAATTTCGACAACAGTGCGGTTCCTGAGTGGGAAGGGCTAACTGCCACCATGGTTTCCTCTGAACCCTCGTAAGAAGAAACAAAATGTAGTCCATTTACACAAACAATGTATTTAGAGTTTTTAATAAAATAAAATGCCTTTAAATAAAATACTTTATGATTTGATTTATTTGTAGTTCTGCTTCTAAAGATTAAAAATATCTGTCTTCCCATGATCAAGAATAGATTTAAGGGATTATTACTTTCATTATAAACCTATAAAAGCAATCCAAGCAACTAAAGCCCAGTTTACAGACACCTCGTAAGAGGCAAACTACTTTATACCCAACAGGCAAAACCAGGCACGGACAGGTCTGTGATGTCGCAGGCTTAAGTATTTTTGAACAGACTAAAAAACCAAATCTCTGGAAATTGGAGACCATAATGAAGCCCCTTAGCAGGTCATTCAGCGAACCACAGCCTGAAAGACCCTGCGGTGGGTCACAGTCACGCAGGGGGAAGTTGCAGGGGTGTGAAAGACAGGAACCCAGTTTGCCGGGGGACTGTTTGCTGGGCTCTACAAAGAGGTCACCAAGTGGAGAATGGTTTTGTAGGTGCACTGCAAGCACTCGCATGGCTGCGGTGTGGTGTGCTTCAGCTGACAGAAGACAGAGAAGACACATTCCTCCTCCACCTGCAGCCAGCTGGGCTTTGTTCCTCTCTGTTTCTACCTTCTCTCATTCCTCATCCGAGTTCTCTAAGCTTCCTATTGTTCCAGTCTTTAAATGAATCTGTGTTAAACTATTACTGTTACAGATGCTCCTTCCGTCTTCCTGCTGCTCAGTAGGAAGCAGACTTCGCGGAGCCACCCTAGCTAAAGAAGGTTTCTCAAACCCACTAAAAACTGGTGGCTTGACCCCACAGGCCTGCACTCAAGCCTACAATCCCCAGCCCAGATTGATCATTGTGGTGTCCGCAGAGTGCTGTTGGCAGACCTACCAACACTGCCTCAGACGCATCTTTACAAATATTAGTTGCATTAAATTATTACTGCTTCACCAAGCTTTCTTCTTGGCCTTGTTACATGTTAAAATTGCAGGAGCTGCTTGGGACTTGGCCCTGCACTCCTGACGTTTGTGAGACTGTGTCATCCACAGTGTCACCCCGAGTCAGCCACTGCAGGGAGGCTCACACAGCAGCTCTCATGCCTAACAGTATTTTTAACATCTCCAAAACCATTACTGCATCACTTCCCTCTATGCTTTCCCAGATTATTCTTTACATTTTCTGGTTTGTACAAAATGCCGTGTCTAGGATGTTAACTCTCCCTGCGCAGGTTTGCTGGGTTATTCCTGCCCAGAGAGGAGGGCATGGCCTCCCTCTTAAACATAGCATATTGATTTTAAAATCGCTTTGATGACTTGGAAAGTGATGCACAAATTGGGATCAGTGCATTTATCAGAGCTCTGCTCTTTGTGAGAGGACAGCTGATGTTTCTGATTACCAGAGGACAGCATACTGATCTCTCCAAAACACAAGGTAAAGATTTATGGAAGACACGTCTTAACACTTGTCCAGCCCAGGTCCAGGATTAATTCTCAACAGGTTGGAAACGCTGAGTCAAACTCCTTCAAATCTCATCTTAAACCTGGCTTTTTACAAAGCGTTATTCTCATTGACAGGTCTACTTTCACTGTCAGTTGACAGGACAAAACTCCTCAGGCTGCTCTTTCACAGGGACACTATTAGTTTACTCTTTATCAAAGTTCATCATCCCCACCTGTAATTGTAATAGGGCATAATGAGAGCAGAGATAGTCTATAAGAGCTTTAAAATAATCTTTGGGCTTTGATAAAAGTGCATTAATTTCATCTGGTTTTCACTGGATCTTTGCATGGAAGGACTGAATGCATATTTTATTTTAAGCACCTAGCTCCTCTAAATCACAAAAACTGATTTTTTTGCTTCTTGATAATAGCAAGACACATCAGATAGGTCCTCCTTTTTCTAAAAGGAGAGCTACAGCCCAGTGTGTGGCCAGGTAAGACATTACTTCATCCTTTGTCATGATTTTGCAAACAGTAAACCTGCTGAGATTTAACCTGGAGCTGGTGCTTACTCATGTTCCTTGCAGACCTCGGGTCAGCGGAACATGGACAATCAACAGACAGCGTCTGCAACCAGCAGCAGCTCTCCGAGCCAGCCCACAGGGCTGCTGTCCTCAGGCTCCAGCCAAGAGGGACAAAAGCTACTGGAGACAGCACTGGTTTTTCTCTTTAAAATAAATTTAAAAAAGCAAAACACAAACCTCCAAATCACATTGAGCTCCTGCCTAAAGAGTACACTGAAAGATTGAGAATTTGAGAATTATTAGCCTTACTCGTGTTTATCCAGCCTCCCCTTGTGTTTTAATTTTTCCACTTTTTTCCTCTCTTCCTTGTCTCTCTGATTCTTTCTTTTCTGCTTTTTCCTATTTCTTCCCTTCTGATATTTGCAGTCTCTCCCTTCCATACTTTCCTTCCACATTTTCCCTTTGCTCAAGTGCAAAGTTCCTCTTCTCTGCTCCCTCTAGGATGGGAGAGATGGGCACTGCTGTGATTTAGTGCAAATTTCTCACCTAGCCTAGAAGAAGCAACAAAAAAAAGGAAGGATATAGCAAGTATTTTGTTTTAAAAAAATCAGAGGTCCTTTAGGACCCTGATTCAATCCCTTCAAAACAACAAATAAATGGCAATTTTTAATATGCATCAGATCACAACTCAGAGGTACCACTTCCTGCGTGTAATGAGTCAGCCAATTCTAGAAGTTGTGGGCTATGGGAAATATTTTTCTGGTTATTCATGGACATTCTGCAATATTAATCACAACCATTATTTAGTAAGCTCCATCACATGGACTTTGCCTTACATACCTATCCAAATACTGCAAATAAAGACATCTATTTACTTAAGCACATCTTTCTGAACGTTTTTTAAATGCAGTAAACTCACAATTTTCTGCCTTAAGTCACACCAAGTACAAGGCAAGAAGTGATAACAAGAGCTCTCACAAAAGCGTTCAATGCACTCTAACCATCCTCACTACTAGCACATTTTTAACACCAAGTAGTAATTTACACCTCACATGTAATGCACACAGGATAGTTGCAAATACAACGTTGTTTGGATAACATTTAGAAGCATGAAATTACAAGTGTACTGACAGGGTTTTGTGTGTTTCCTTATACCACAGAAGCTGCTGCTGCTCTTTGTCCCCCACATCCTTTGTGTCAGAAGCAGCACAATGCCAATAAATCTCAAATATATTTTGAGATTATAGCAAGGGCTGCAACACATGGGTGGAATATATAAACATGTTTTAAAATTGTTCCTCTACCAGGCCAGAGCACAGAAGCACAAGGAAAGGTCTCTCTGCCTTCTGAGTGGGCATCGGAAATATCTTCATTCTCCTGCTTGGGACAGGATCCCTGATACCCCCAGCTGTGGCTGGATTTGGAGGGAACAAGGATCTCTGCTCTCACCAGAGTGTGCCTGGGTAGCACCACACGCTGCTTGCAGCTGGCAGAGACGGGGCAGCCCTGCAACTCCCCTTCTAGCCCACTCAGCTAGCCGAAGATTTTTTTAGGACAATTACTGTAAGTATTTTTGAGTATTTATCAACAGGTATCAACATGGCTTTAAAATCCAGCAGTGCCTAGACTTGACGGGACTCAAACCCGCTACACAATTAAGATTGAGCCTTAGATTTCTTTTTAGGTATTTGCATAACCTCAGAAAGTGCTTTTCTCAGAGCTGTCAGTCAGAGATGTTCCAGCATAATTACAAAAACGTTAGGGAGTTTCACACCCAATGTAACAGGTTTTTTCCTTATCTCATTTCATGTAATTGGGCAGGAATGTTGAGCGGCTGGAGGCTTGAATCCTGCCTGGAAGCGCAGTGCTGGGCAGAGAGGGTGCTGCGTGCGTTACCCCGGGGGATCGGGACTCCTTGGCTCATCAGACCTATTCCCTCTACCTTTCTCCACCCACTCCGCAATCTGGTGTCCCCAGCTTTTCGCTGAGGGGGCGAGTTAACCCAGCAAAGGGACTGAACTGCAGGGATTTATTTCATGCAACAAACAGCTTTTGTCTTGTGAATGCCAACTTTAAATCACTGTATGGCTATATCCTCTGCAAATAATACTCAGATTTCCAGAACTTTAGAGTAGCTCTCTGGAAATCCAGCAGTAAAAACACTGAGGGTTACTGGAGAGAGAGGTCCTTAGTTGCCATTTCCTTAACCAAGACGCTTATCTTTTATGATTTTCAGTGACTGCCCACTCTCGTACTCTAGAGGAATTATTAAATTTCTGGGAAAAAAATGTACTGCATTTTTAAATTATGAATATAAACATTTACCACCAAAAGTAATTCACTGGCTTCCTCAGTTTCCTTCCATTAAAACCCTCTAACACCACACTATGCTTTATGCATATGCAAGAGAAATTCTGAGGTCAAAAGCACAGGGCCCCTGCTGATGCTATTGAGCCGCATCCTTTCAGCGGGGCAGGGAGGAGCTGTGCTGCCCCCCGGGAGCTCGGCACAACCTCCCGGCGAGCCCAGCTGCTGCTGTACTGCCTGGCAGTGCTGCCCACCCAGGCGGGGCACTGCCAGAATCCTCCCGCCCCAGCAAGGAGCAGAAGGGCAGGAGCTCTGGCTGTCCCTGGGCATCACACTCTGCTGGTTGCACCTTTGTGCAGAGACTCGTGCTAAGGCAAGGCAGCACCACCCTCAACACCACACTCCACAACAGGGTGCAGCAGGATGGGAGAAAGTCAGGTGGCCGTGGCTTCAGCATGACAGTAGCCTTTTGTCTGAGCACGTGGTTGTACATTATTTTTCTAGAGAATTAGGTTCTAACTGTTCATTGCAATAATCCACCACCCTGATCACTGAAGCCCCCTGAGCTCCCAGATGTCCTGGCCCCAGAAAACTCCACCTGGCCCTGGGGTTACCAAGAAAAAAGGGCCATGCTGGCCTTCTGTAAACTACTTTGCTCCACCACATTCACCTTGTGTTAAGCAGCTCCTTGTATCCAGCAGCATTCAACAGCGTACACAGATCTGTTGTCCTACCAAGATCTTTCCCTCCCATGAGAGAGGCATTTTTTTCCCCATTTTCCCTTCAACTTACACAAATAAAATAATGGAAAAGGGGATTGTCAAGTTACAAATAGAACACCAACAAATTTAGCTAGGAAAACATTCTCACCCAGCACCACTCAGATTTTTCCACTCTGTTGTACAGGTACTATGCCCAGCCCTGCGGGATGCTGGTAATACATTTCCTACTGCCAGCTTAATTCAGCAGCTAATGCCACGTAATGCTGGACTGCTGCGGTATGTGCGTACATGTGCACCTGCACACACAGGCACACACGCTTGCTGTAAAACAGAGCTGTTATTCTTAAATTAGAATATTAATGGACTGTCGCTTCCCTTGGAAAAAAGTCACAAATTTTATATCCTTTATCAATCATGATGTCTACGTTTGGAGCACCCAGATAGCGTACTCACTGATTTCTCTGTCAGCCCCTGCATTTTTGTTTCAACAGTATTTTTCAACCCTGACACTGAACGGATGAGCAAGTTATGACCTGACATGTTAAAAATCAGAGCGATTGCTGATGTGCCCTGCGCAGCCGAGCCACCACTCCCGCAGGGACAGCCTGCAGGCTACCACAGAGGGGCACGGGATTGCGTGTCACTTACACAGCCACTACAGGGCTTACTATTTAGGGACAGACTTTGCTGCTTAATGTTTGGGTTTTTCAGTGTAAAAGAAGAGGCTTTATTACTGATCTTCCCAGAAGTTGTCCTTAATAATAATAGTAAGTCAAATAAATCAGCGTATGATTTGGTTTTCTGTGTAAGGGTATGGTTGAATGATCGAGGATATAAGTTACAAGGAGAGCCGGCCAATCACTCGTCCCACATTTCGAGCTAGACAGGAGTACTCATATTCTAACAACATGAGACACATGTGTACTTTAAAGTCCTTTTTGAAGAGCTGGAATTCAGGTGAGCTGTTACGGCCAACACTCACGCAACACCACAAACTTCCAGCAGGTTTGTCCTGCATTTAGTCTGCTTTAAGGAACTTAGGTTCCCGTTTCTTATGCTGTCCTGGCTTTTCTTGCAGCTTTAGCACAAGGAAGTGGACACAGAGCAGTGAGGGGTGTAGCATGCTCCTGCACTTGATTACCTGAGCACAAAGCAAAGGTGCCATAGCCAGGAGCAAGGCAGTACTGCCCTGAAAGAAGGTGGTACTGAATTTGTCACCAGATACAGGAAGTTGAAGAAGTTTTTCCTTCATACTGCAAGAGCTCTAAATCAAAATATCTACAAAAAATGCAATTTATTAAAAACTAGATCAGCTTTTTCATCGTTATTTTTGACTCCTGAATCCTTGCAATAGCTTTAGTGGTTTCGAAAGAGCATCTCAGAGACAAAAGAGGTTTTGTCCTCAGAAGCCACCACCCAGTGAGGACAGACCACCCCCCTCGTGCCACCCTTGGGCCATGGGTCCATGCCACCCTGTGTCTCGGCTTCCCCCACCTCTCCATCCAGAGTACCTGCTGCAAAATAATTCCCTGATTTACATGGGCATTGATGTCTGCCTGAGTGCACTAGCACTAGGAATAGCAAACATTGCAGTATTTAAATTTGTTAACAAATAAAACCATGCATGGCAGCAGTGTTCAAACTGAAAGATAAAACTCCCAGTTGGAGTGGGCGGGTATTGTGCTGGCTCTGTGTACATCGCAGACTCCACCAGGCTGCTGTCTCTTCAGCCAAGTCCAAGATTTACATGCCCCTTCCCTTGAGCAGGACCCGGTGGAGAAGGGACTTGGCAGCTGCCTGAGCCTTTCCTGCTGTGTGCTACCTGCAGGGGCCAGTTCAGACCTGTCTGTGGCCCCCCCACCAGGGCAAGCCGTGGCTGCCTTCACCAACTGCATTATTTCCAGCAATTAAAGCACTGCTCTGCTGGTCTGAATTTTCATGTTGGGGCCAACGAGCTACAGAATAATCCTACAAACCAAATTATATGGCTGAGACCCTCTTCA
>NW_010400167.1:42075-55078 GCF_000710305.1 Buceros rhinoceros silvestris
CAGGAGAGAAACAATTTTGACCCCTACCTGTTCTATAGCAGTCCTTCCCCACAGGTGAGCAACCCACAGTGCTCCACTGCAATTAACTGCAACCCTTGGCTTTTGGTAGCAATTTGCTTTCAATTGCCTCCTTCAGACAAATCTGAGCAATTACTGCCATTTTTTTCCCCACCTCTTTCTGATGCCAAGCGTGTATCAAAATGTTCACAGTGCATCAACTGCTGACCCTGCAAAACTCCAAAGAAAGCATCTGTTGCACTCAGCAAAGACTGAGATGGCCCAAACCCTGGCATGAATTCCCAGGAGCCAACAGGGATTTCTTCCTGTGAAGAGTTCAGGTCTGAATGCTGCAGGGCCACCCTGCTGCCAGCTCATTCCTCTCCTGCCCAGGGCTGCAGTGCTGACAGCAGAGCAGCAGGAGCATCTCCTGCCCCACCTGAGTCCTGTGAGGTGCCATCTGCTCCCAGAGCAGAGGTACTCCACAGGGACTTGGGAGCATGCTGCCCTCCCTCCCCAGAGGCTCTCCTCCACTTTAAGGCTGACATGAAGCAGGGATCAGGCTTAAGCTGAACCTAACGGCAGCTCTTCCAGGCTAGGGAAATGAAGAAAGGAAGCTGCAACACGCTGTGGATCCTAATTGTATTTGCTCTGCAGGCTCTAAAATGTCAGTCAAACAAATACACCACTGCCTTTACTACTCTGCAGTTGCCATTTACTATTTTACTGGGATATTGTCCAGAAGAGGGATGCTACCTCAAAGCGAGCATTATGCCAGCACTGAAAACCGGTATTATTTCTGAACAACCCCACGGGCCCACTGTCTATTCCTACACTGCGGAAAGACAAGAAGAGCCAGAGCGAGCCAATTTGTGTTTGTGGTGGCAATTGCAGCAGCAGTGGGTATGAAGGCAGCCCAGGACCCAGCGGGCGCATCTGAGCTAGTGCATGCTCTGGAGTTGTGACAATTTACATCAGAGAACAGTATGATTCAGTGAGTGGAGGAAAAAACCTCATCCTAAACCGAGCTCTTTTATTAGTCTGAGTTTCATAATGCAACTCCACCAGAGTTCATGAGGGCTGGGGTAAGCAATATGAAGAGGCAGAGCATGCCCACTCCTTAGCTTTGTCAAGCCACAGAGCAAATAATTTCCAGGAGATAGAGATGCCATGGGGCAGACAGGGGTTTGCTGAAGTGGCAAAGCCCCTTTCCCTGGGAACAGCCCCACTAAAAAGATCTCTTTTCTCTGACAATTCCTCTTGCCCTCCAGAGAGCTCGCTTCCTCTTGTAGGCAACTCCTTAATACTTAAATTACCTCTTTGCTAGAGACTCAGAGTAAGTGTTTAAGTTATTTAATACACAGAATCATTCTGAATCACCCCATTTTACCATTATTTTTCCTGCCAGTCAAAAACACATAACAAAGGCCACACAGCCCATTTCCACCTGCTGCAATTCCCCACCTGCTCCCTGTGATAAGGAAATACAGATTTACCTGCACCAAAGCCCAGTCTGTCTGCCCTTCCCTCTCTTCAGGTAGGAGAGTAAGTCCCAGAGGGTGGTTTCAGATGTACTTATAAATTCAGCCCGTGGGCAGGGGAATCAGAGGCTGCGCCCAGAACAGTTAGGAGGGAACCAACCATTTTTGAAAGAAGCATCTCCCACCCCCTGGAAATCAGCTTAGCCAGGAAAACCTGTGCCCTTCACACCAGCACCTGGCTCTGTTTCCAAAAGGTTCGGCAACAAATTAATTTCTGACATTTTTGGGGTTTTATCTCCTCATCTGAAATTGCTGGTAGAACAATACTCTGTTCAAGCTCTTGTGTTGGGGCACCTTGCCCCTGGTGCTGGGGCAGTACTAATAAGGCCACACTGTGCCTGGTGAGCAGAAGACAGCAACAAGGACACCTCCAGCAGTGTTGTGGATGCTGCCTGGCACAGGGTCACCTGCTCTGCTCAGGGCCAGAGCCTGAGCTGCTGCAGTCTGGGGGAGATGTGTTCGTTGCATCACAGCGATTTACACCATGAGCATTTGCTCCCTACCTTACTCTTTGCATACTTTGTTGGCTGTAGGTATAGTTCCTGCAGACATACAAGCTGGATGATTATTAATTTTTTTATATTCATTTTAAACGAAACAAACACCATGTTTTATTGCCCCTTTCTCCCTCCCTCTCTCGGATGGGATATCTTAAATTTTCATGGGCTACGTATTTTCATAAACCACGTTGTCTGGAGTAAGCTGTGTTTGAATCATTATTTAGGAAAGTGAAGATTTCATTTCATGGTAGAATTAAGGTTGACATTTCCTTTTTATTTACACTACATCAAGGGTTAATAAGGTTACTATAACCTTAATCTTTGATAGCTCAACAATAGAGTACTCCAGGATTACTGCAAAAGCTGGATTTTAACTCTTTTAATCCCATTATTGTTGATAACCTTATCAACACAATACCCCACCACAGAGGTGGAGCAGGGGAATCTCAGGCTCTACAATTCCTTTCCATGGAGCAATGCTCATAGTTTGAGCAGAACAGCCAGAGACAGTTGGTTGTTCGATGCCTGCAGTGAGGTTCACAGTTTGCTGTAGGGCTGCAACGCTGCTTTTAAACTCCTTGTCAGAGATCTTTGCCAAGAAAAACATTGGTCCAGTGGCATATGTTGGCGGAGCAATGCAAGGTTGCTCTAATTCCCTTACTTTGTTTTTCCCTCCTCCCATGCGACAACTACTCCAAGAATCAGACTGCCAGTCTGGCAAGTTGAGATCCAGAAACTTACTGCTAATTACCATGTTTACAATTCCCAACCTGTCTGTTGGTGCCAACAATCAAACTGCATCCTCTTGAGTGCACCAAAAGACACTTGCTGGCAGTAGCTTCCTAAGGTTCCAGGCTGGCTACATTAATTACTGTTAACTTAATTTTTGTGTATTGAGAAGCAGCTTTAATTAGCAATTGCATGGATTAAAATGATCCTTTTATGAGTTTCAAGGAATAGCAGCTTGACTTACAGACTGCTTACCAACCTATATGTCTTTTATCTGGAAATACAAGTGGTAGTAAATTTGTATGTGGTCTAACAAATAAAATAGGCAGAGGTTTAATAAAAATCACACCAGGAAGTGAAAGGTTCTATCTTCCCTTTGAAATACAATAAGCAGCCCTACAAAGGCAGGTTGGATAATTTTTATCATTTCTCAGTAAACATTTCACTGGGCAGAATAAACCACATTGTCAGGGTATGTCACTGATTCAAAATATTTAATGATTTTTTTAAAAAGGCCTGTATTTTACAAACTCGGTGAAAGAGAGCCCAAACTCAAATAACTGCAGGGCAGAGTCTGAGCAGAGAGGATCCTGTTCCTGCTCTGAGGGTCCTAGGCTGAGACTCCGGAATGCCACTTGTCTACTCAGGCAAAACCAACTCAGCTGGGATCCCCTTTAAGAAAGCGGATGCTTCAAGCCCAGTGGAATCAGCAGGTGTGAGGAGTGGCACATCTCAACAGTCAGGCTGGGCTGGGAGTGCTTGGGGACCGCATAGGTCCCAGCAGGACCATCAGGCACACGGGCTTGTGCATTACATGGGAACGTGATACCCGACAAAGGCCTGTGTCCCTGGGATGTGCCTGCAGACCCCACCTACCACCCACAACTACTTCCCCACATGGCAATGGCACTCACAGTCTCCACAATGCTGCTCTTAAAAGGTTGGTCAAGATTTCACCAGAACTGCACTACGCTGCCTCTCTGAAGATGTGTTTTTTCCTCCAGCTGGTGTGGAAGCAAAGGACAGAGCACCGAGCTATCCTGAGCCCTGTCCCTGATGTGGCTCGGCACTCACAGAGCAGACAGGCTGCCGGCAGCAGCAGAAGCTTGCCCTTGGTCAGTGCTGCTGGACATGCCCTCAGAGCGCGGATGCCGGCACAGCCACTCCCTGCCAGACATCTCTCTCTGTGCTGAGGCTGCAATTGGTCTCCTTTTTTTAGGGGCAGTTTGGTTTGTCTCAGTCATCTAAAAGTTGACATTTTTAAAAGAAACCTTGAAGCTAGACTGCAGACAAGGGCCATGCCAGTATCTGCTTCTGGTAACAGTGGTCCTACCTGGCTCCCAAAATTCATCCTGCTTTTAAATGCGTAAGGCTAGATTTAGGGGTCTGATTTTAGACTCCTTTTTCTTAAAACTTGGTCTAACTGTGCAGTAACAGGCCACAGTGAGGCTGTCTTTTCTGCCCTGAAGCAGATCTTCCACCATATCAGACTCCCAAGACACCAGCTAATTCCCTTGCTCTCCCAGCAGCATTGCTCGGGCTGCCAGCCACTGCCAGGCTCCCACTCCTACACTACAGCCCCACTCTGCGGCGTTGCGGTGGGCTACTAGGACAAGATAACCAAGGACAAAACTCAAGCATACAAAAATCAGTGTGGGATAGTAGTGGAGCCAACGCAGGGAATAAGCCAAAGAGACACTAAATCAGCAGGCATTTTGACTTACAAAGGGAAGAAGGGGAACAAACTGAACCAGTGCTCCCAGAGGAGGCAGGCTGGATCTACTCTGGTCCTACAGCAGGAGAGTGGAAACAAGCATTTAAGAGCAGTTCATTTATACAAGACATAATGAATATGCTGAGCAAACTACCAAAGGAGGCAATAAACCTTCATCTCGGAGAACGGTCTAAAAGGAGTTAGATTGACTCTGTAGGGGAAAGAGATATTCAAGGCTGTAAAGGCACGCGGCAGCATACAGGGACGTGTGGACACAGCTCACGTGGCCCTCGCTACTGACGTGTTTTCCCTCCCCAGCCCAGCCTGCTCAGCCTGTTTTGTACAACTTATACACACAGACTAAAGAGAGTCAGCCAATTTCCACTCAATTTATAATTTAGCAAGCAGAGGAGCTTGATTCTTCTAATTTACATAAAACATACATAAGCTGAAAACAAAATAGCTTTAGAGCATACGGGCAAACTACACAAGAGCCACAGAGGAAAGGACTAACAAAGGACACAGAGCAAAATCTCTGTCCGGATTGTGCTTTGCTAAGTGGCTTTGAGCGCCTTCTTTATGCTAAACATCTCATAGACAAGCAAGTTTTCATTGTCACGTGCATGTGTTGGTGCTGCACCCCAGCATCATCGCTGGACTATCAACCACACAGACTTGTCTAACCAGTGTCATAATGCTGGATGGGGCTTTTTTACTGCTTTTTTTTTTTCTAGGTAAAGAAGAAATACTGTTGAAAATCTTCTGCAGTGACATGGCACAAAACAATCGGTGCATATCAAGCTAGCAATGCCTTCCTCCCAGTTCCTCTTGGACATTTCATTTTCTGACGAAGAAAGGCAGGGAGCTCTCACCCTATGGGTAAGTAAGCCAAGGTTAGCATGCCACTTCCTAGGAAGCAGCAATGGGGCTGCACTCTTGCCTCCCTAATCTTGCGACCATTTCTCCTGCGTTCCTCCTCTGTGACTGCCAGGTCCTGGCAGAGCCATCAAAGTCGTTCTCTGAGAGGAGACACCACCTGCAAAGTGCTGAAGCTGATATATCGCCCCGTGGTGTGGTAGGCTCCAAATCGTGCCTCTCTTCCCCAGCTGCCT
This sequence comes from Buceros rhinoceros silvestris, assembly GCF_000710305.1. Taxonomy (NCBI): domain Eukaryota; kingdom Metazoa; phylum Chordata; class Aves; order Bucerotiformes; family Bucerotidae; genus Buceros; species Buceros rhinoceros. Next base: position 47,669 of record NW_010400167.1, read on the forward strand.
GAGGAGTCATCCTGGGTGCTAACAACAGACTCCACGGAGGCTGGTGGAGCTCAGGCTGCCTCACCAGCTTCTGTCTGAATTCAGTCTTTTCCAGTGAGCAACATATAAATAGATGCTGCCTCATTATTGATGTATATTGTGCTAAGGGTTTCGCTGGGGATGAAGTTTGCATGTTTTCCTTTTATGGATGAAAAGCGGGATCCCAGAGCCTCTACGTGAGATCTCTGCACACGTCAATCAAACCACACCAGGGTGAAGGTTTCGTGCTCTTAGGTCTTTGTTCATTGGCAGCCACACAGCCATGGGAAACATCTGTGGGTATGAAATGCGGCTCGGCATGTGTGCACATTTACACACACGCGCACCAAAACCGAATGAGAACAGAATACTAATGGTCTCAGTCTAATTTTCGTATTTCTTTTCAAATCCCAAGACCAGGCTGTAGTCTGGGCTACTCTGACACAAATCTTATTTGACATTATTATAAGCCACTGATTCATGCTAATGGAAGAGTTAGCCTTTGATTTAGAAAGCAAACCTTCGTGGCTGGCCCGAGGCCCAAGCTTCGCAGCCCCACAGTCTGGGTGCTGCAGCGCATTGATACTTGCCAGCTAAATTTGATCATGAACTCTAGTGAAGGCAAGCTATCGATATTTCAGAAGGCCATTCCTCACACTTCTGAGCAGCAAACGGCCCATCACTAAGAAGGCCAAACCCTTGTCAGCGTGAGCTGACTTCTATGAAATGAAATAATGACCTTACTGCTAGCTCCAGAGTTAATCTCAGACGAGAGATTTTATTAGAGAAAGCAGAGCTATTGTTCTGAGCCTCTCTATGGGCACACGTTTAAGTTTTGCATCCAAGAAATGTGGAATACTTCAAATACAGTGGCATTTGGTAATAATGAAAACATAAAATCTCCAGCTAAGTATTTTGTCGGAGAATTTATTTATTTGGTTTACTTTCCTTGGATTTTGCATCATGCCCATTCAGCCTCCTTTCACTCGCTGGAGTTTTTCCTCCCTCAGCACCAGGGATGCTGAGGCAGAGCAAGCAGCACTGACTCACTGCAGCTCCAGGAAATGAAAATTAAACATGTCTATTTTAATCTCTAACAGAGAGTCTGGACTGGTCCTGCATTCTTTGCTGGTGAGAATTTACATATACAGAAATGACAAGCACCTAAACAAGGAAAGCGAAAGGGAGTCATTTTGTTTCTTGCCTCTTGGAGCAGGACTTGCAGATCCACTTTTCACCAAGGGGCTCTATGAATGGCTGAAGGCAAATGGGTTTATCACACGTACGACAGCCACGTGATGTCATAACACAACAAAGGACAATACAACATGTCCAGTCAAAAGGAAAAGGACTGTACTGAAACGTTGAAAATAATTATGTTATTGTCCTCCACATAACTCAGGCCCCTGGGAAACACACAGGGGAAAAGGTCTCTTTCTTAAAAATGGAAAAATCACCACATCTTAAACTGAGGTCTGAAAAAGTTACCGCTGCTCTTCTGTATAGTTCAAAACATCCAGAAAAAAAAAAAATAGGAAATTAAATGATCCTGACATTTCTAAAATAAAACATGTTAAGAAAGAAAAGCCTTTTCTCAGACCTTTTGCATGTATCATAAACAGAGAGGGGGACTGCCAGCCAGTGGAGGAAAGTAGGGGAACAAGAAACAGTTTTTCCCTGTAGTGGTCATTTCTAACAACCAGAGCGGCAAGATTCTATTAACTGTTGCTCCACTAAAACAGCAGGCATTGAACTGTATAATTTTGGATTTCAGAAGAAAGATTGGCAATTTGATGAAGAGATAATACTGGGCTACATTTTCTTGGAGTAACCAGGTAAGTTATCACCTGAAGAATGATTGTTAAAGGATGAGTTTCCAGACAATGTGAAGTATAAAGGTATCCAGCCTCCTTGCTCATATTATTTCCCACCTAACTTAAAAAAATTAAAATCAATCCTTTATAATACAGTTATTACAGTGCTGCCTTTTTATTTGACTTTTCTATCAACTCCTTCTTAGAAGAATGTGAATACTTGCAAAGCTATTACTATCACATAATACAAATCTGTGTGAATGCCTCTGTAAGATGCAGTGAGATAGTTCTCTTTTTTTGGTAAAGAACTGCACAATCAAATGCTGTACAATTCTGGTTCAGAACATCCCTCTTTCTCCAATTAGAGAAGACCAATCCCATGGTGATCGCTTTGTCATTGATTTTCAGTGATTTAAAAGATAGGCTTGACCTGTGAACATCAATAAACTTTGTGATGTTGCCCCGACTTAGCAAGAGAACTGCTCATATTCCAAGCAAGGTTATGAATCAGCAATTCTTTATATTAAAGAAAAGTCAGCTATATTTTTTCCAACGTTTCATGCCTAATGTAATAATGTGAAAGGGGTGTACATTACATACAACTCCGATGAACTGATACAGAACAACACAGTGGTCACAACCGGAACAGAGACAAGATTAAGTTTAACTTAATCTGAAACATTCTCAGTAGCTTGGAAAATTTAAGCAGCCTCTTATGGGCCTACCTCTTTCTTTCTAGTGGTATGAAGTTTTGGGGAATTATCAGAGCCATTTCAGCTCCATGGTGATATATCGCAGAGGTCAGGGGCAAGAAGGCCTCCCTGCGTGGCTCTCCAGCCCTCATAAGGTGGCCACTGCCAGTGGCTTAGCCAAACTAATTTTACACCTCCCAGGCAAGGGCTTTCCTGCCTGGAGATTGCTCCGTTGTATCATCCCCGATGGCTAGAGAAGTATTGGGTTTATTGAAAAGAAATTTTCTCCCTACATAGCTCCCAGGTCTATTTGCACACCCCAGGCTACACTGCTTTCCTGGAGACAGGAGAAAATCTGGCCCCAGTGAAAGAAATGGAAAATTCCCACTGGTTTCTGTAGGACAACAATTTTGAAAGCAGGATACTAATTTTATTTATCTATATGGGCATTATTACGTAATTTTAGCTAGCTATGTATAAAACTCCTTTCAGCTATATTTTCCAGGCTCTTATTTTTTTGCATCAATCAACCCCTCTAGTTTCTGAAATATTTCATATAATTTTCTGTTGGCTGCTTTTAACTAGATAATCGTTTTCCAGAAAGCAAACTACCAAATGTGTGTGATGTTCCAGCCCTGGTTTCTGCACTTCGGGTGCATTCTCCCAGCGCCACGCTGCAACACCTCTTTGCTTGCTGTCCCTGGCACCTCTCCTCTCGTCTGCCCTCTGGCTCTGCAAAGCCATGGCACATCTACTCTCCACCATCACCTCCAGACCTCTTTACCTTCCTTAGGATCCTCTCTGTCCTTCGAGGTCAGACTCTTTCCATCCCCTCTATGAATTCTGGCTTGGATTTTCACTTTAATACTTCTTATTTTTGGCCTGTCATTTAAATTTCTTTTGAGTCATCGTTATTATCAAGCCAACATTTATAAATAGCTCTATCATTGCAGGTATATGATAATCAAGTCCTTCGATTTTTGAGCAATTTGGTTACTAAATTATAGCATTAAAATCATGTAAGCACTGTGGGCATTAGCCCAGGAAATTCCACCATTAAAGCTTTTAGGAGTCAGATGCTGCAAATTGGTAGAAATTTATGATTATTAATAGTGAGTGTTGTGATTTACATTTACAACACTAAACGGTGAGGCGGCATAACAGCTAAGGGTAATACCTGGCAGAGTGCTTTTCAGAAAAACAGTAATCTTTTAAAAGTAAGAGAAGAAAAAGCCTTTTGTGTATGTAAAGAGACTACTTATTTTAAAAAGAGCGTGAAAATCTAGTAGTATACATTACTTCTAGTGTGATGTAAAAACCCTGAGAAAAAAAAAAAGATATTTAGCTTATTCCTACAGCTGCAAAGTATAACTGTGTGGATGTATAGGTATCATTGTTTTCAGTTTCCTTAAGAAAGCCCTATGAACACTAGAAGCCATCTAAACTGACATGAAAGGCGATAACCTGTTATGGGAAGAAATTGTATACTTCCCCCAAAATCAGACAAAGTCTTAAACGTGGGAAGCAAGCAGAACGGATCCCAAGGAAAGGCATCTGCATAATTGTATATATCTACATGCATCAGCGTGTGCATTATTTTAGGCAAATTTGGAAGCAGCGAGAGAAATCACAATGCTGGTCATAAATAAAGCACGGTCCCTGCTGAGGTGAGTGGGAGCTGTGCCTTTGTCAGGTCTGGACGAGTGGGGCTTTTCATATTATGCTGTAGCGTCCCTTCAGAGAGCTGTGTGTATATATACAGGGTGGGGGCTGAGGGGGGAGGGAGAAGGAGAGAGAGATCCCATTCATTTGTATATATATGTACACATATACGTAAGTATATGTATTCATATGTATACATGTAAGGGCTGTAGGCTTAATGTCTGTGGAAAGAGCACCTGAAATCAAATGGCAGTCCTCGTCACTTCATTTAGGGTTTTGCTAAGCAAGGCAAAGCTTCCCGTTACAAGCAGATACAGGGCGATACAGACCAAAGCCACCCTTCTTTCTCCCAGTTCCGCCACGGGGCGTGCCTCTGGTGCTTGGGGGCACAGCCCTTTTGGCAGTTTCCCACTGTGAGAAGGCCCGAGCAGTTGCTCTCTCCCCGGCGTGGAGCGGAGCAGGGAGCAGCCAGCATCATGGGTGGCTGCACGGAGGGGCCCTGCAGCACCCTGCTCTGTGCCAGAGTGGCTGCCACCCCAGTGTCCGCTCCTCCATCAATCAGCTATGCTGCTACGGGAGTGCTGGTGCAATACTTACCTACAGGAGCAGCCTCTGAGGCTACTCCAGCGGATAAAATTACCCAGAGATATAAATCTTCATAGGATTATGGCCTTTGAAAAAAGGCTAAGTTCAAGTAATTATTTTGGGGCTAATTCTTTATTTAATTTTCTACCAGGATGCAGATTACAAGAACAATTTAGAAATTTAGTATTCTAAATTAATTAAATACACACTTGCCAAAATAGCTGTTAACACACGGTTGGTGCTGCCACAAACCTCATCCTAAAACGTTGTCTTAGAAAATACTCATACTGGTACAATTAAAAACCCTGATTTATAAAGTCATTTTTTATTATGTTGCACTACAGTCCTTTAGTATAATTTTTGCTGTTAATAAAATATCATTAGACCATTAGAGGCGGGAGGGTTTTAGACTCATTTTTTAGCACACAGCATTCCCAATTTCTAAGGCAAAAAAAATAGGAAGTGTAGCGTTGTAAAAACCCCCTTCACTAGGGGTCTAATGTTTCCCGCAGTGAAATCAACTGGGTTGTGCTATTGCATTGAATGGCAGGATTTGGCCCAAACTATTCTGGATTTAACACGAGCAACCTCGCTCCCCTGAGCAGTCCCGTGGAAGCTACATGCATTCCTGGGATCAGGCCCGCAGTGTAAATAGACTCTTCTTAGAGATCTGTTGTTCGCAAACTACTGTTTCTGTCCTTCGGTCTACACGTGTGACAGACCCCAGGAACTGCTAATGAACAGGGAGAGCCACTCTGAGATTGTGGTTTTGGGAAACATAATTCTAAGAGCCCTTATGCTATTGAGGCTTTACGCAATATTTTATAATTATTTTGGCGAGCACATGCAGTATTTCTCCAACTGGACCTTACAGTTTCACTCCTCTAAACCACGTATCATGGCAATTCCCGAAAGGTTTTAGAGAAAAGGAATCTACAATCATCAAAATGTTAATTTTGACAATGACAAAGCGTACGCGCATTAAAAATGCATCAGTCCTGTCATTAAGGCATTATTCAGCAAAACCAGCTCATCATGCTAAACCGAAACAAACTAGAAGAAACCAAGTACAAAGAAACATTGTGCTAAGCTTCTGTCTGTGGGTACCAGTCCAAGCCACACTGCACAAGATACGCAACCAAGCAAAGAGCAAACAAACCCACATCACATTTATGTGATGAAATGGGAACTCCTCATAATATTCTAAGTCATGACTCAAGGGATAATGTCAACTAAGAGCTCAGAACAGGGGAAGGTTTGTAATACAAACCTGGATATTTAAAATAGTGTTTCCATCGCTGTTCCTGCAGCACTTGTGAATGTGGCAGTATCGGTGCTGAACTGACTGTGATTTAACAGGTGATTGTGTCTTAAAGCATAATTTAACATTATTTCTGAGGCTGTTGAACATACTAAACTAGAAGAAAAAAAATCTGCTTTCAAGTGATATTAGAGAAACATGAGGATCAGAATGCTAGCATCAAAGATGTGTCTAAAGAATAACAGATCCACACGTCTGTGTAACAACGAGCGCTCCACTCGCTACGGAAAGCAAAAGAGTAAGATTCCTTTGGCAGTTGTTGGAAATAATTAAGTAGAACATAGATGGCCTTTCAATTGCTAAGTAAGAGACAGAGAGAAAGACATTCTCCATCATCCTGCCTCACACTCACAACTTAATGATCACCCCACATCTGGCTCATCCATGTTAAAAATCGTTCTTAACTTCATCATAGCTGAGCTTGGCGAAGGATCTGTTCAGAAAGGCTCTCTCATCACACTACTCTTGGTCTTGCTTTAAAATGGCTTCTGGTCTAATTCACTTAAGGCTGAAACCTGGTCTTACAATTGCAGCTACGTGGCAACAAGACCTGGGATCATCTTGGCATGTGGAGAGGTCTGGAATGGGGAAACATTAGGATGATCACAGCATGTTCCTTGTCTCTGCCAGTTTTGGGGGCAGAGAAGCAGGGGAAAAAAGGCAGGAAGTATGTATCCTATGACTGGATTTTCCTAAGCAGAGCATCTGAAAGGCTGACCAGGCTTTTCACCAAAGCCTGTGCCCTGATGCTGAGACTGGAGAGAGGGACAAATGCTCTTCTTCTTCTGCGTTGAAGAGATGGGGCATGACTTGGCCAGTAATGGGAACTAACACTCCCTTGGTTGTGTCTACCACCTGACCAGCCGCAAGTAGCATTTGGGGTAGATCTTTGGGGGGACAAAGAAGCTACCACCTGAGCTCCAGGTGGGGAAACAACCCCTTGGTCCTGAATATTCATCTCAACCTGGGGCCTCACAGGCTGATGATCTCTGCATTTGGCTGGGTGCTTACTGACCCAATGAGCTGGGGCTGGTGTGAAGGTGGGTTTCTTAATCCTGCCCTCACCAGGCTAGAGTAAAGGATAAGGGGGCAATCATACCTCGAAGCAATCGGCCACAACCCTCTCCCCAGCAGCGGCCCCGCCCGGTGGCCGGACCCCTCGGCAGCCAGGCGAGAAGGGCTTCCCTGGGAGGGAGGGCACAGCCACGGCCGTGCAGGGTGTCCCTTTCCTCGCTAGCACGGGTGCTCAGAACCTGCCCGCCCGAGGGCAGCCCCCCAGCCCTTCACGACCTGGCTGCTGTGGGCGCGGGGGCCGCGG
>NW_010400168.1:0-200 GCF_000710305.1 Buceros rhinoceros silvestris
GGGGTCTCGGGGCAGAGCTGGGGCGTTTCCCACTGGTTCTTGGCCCCTGATACTGCCTGGGAAGGAGAACCAGCCCCCCCGCCTTCTCCAAAAAACCCACCCACTTCTTTGACCCCACACGTGGCCCTGACCTCCATGGGAAACTGAGGCACACCCCCCCCCGGGGCACCCCGTGTTGCTGCTCCTGGGGGTGGGGGGTG
>NW_010400168.1:537-743 GCF_000710305.1 Buceros rhinoceros silvestris
CCTGAAGGCTTGGGGAAACTGAGGCAGGTATACACACGCACAGACACGTGCGTACAGACACACACACATGTGACGTCCCTGAGTACTGGGCCGCTGTCAGGCTGTGGTGACAGTCTTGGCTGAGCCCTGTGGCCAGGGACTCCTCGTCCCATCGGGGACCTGCCGAGGCCAGGCTCTGTGCCAAGGTGCCAGGAGGGCTCTGGGAC
>NW_010400169.1:0-200 GCF_000710305.1 Buceros rhinoceros silvestris
TTAACCCGCCTTCCAGTGACGTCGGGGGTTGCTTGGGTGATGGGGAAGGATTCCCCAGCCTGCCCTCATCCCTGAGCCCCCCAGACCTCCCCAGGTGGGTGCACTCACCCCGACACTGCCGAAAGCCCCGCTGCCACCCGCACCCAGCACTGGGGTGCCGCGCTGGCCGTCGCCTCGAGCGGCCGCGCTCGGGGAGGTGT
>NW_010400169.1:358-1368 GCF_000710305.1 Buceros rhinoceros silvestris
GGCAGCTGTCACATCACATCAGCGTCCCAGCCCTGGCGCGGTGACTCGATTAAGGTCCTTTGCCGCAGAACCGGTTAAAGAGTCAGCGATTCACTCAATCGGCAGAGCCAGGGGTGGCACAGGCACCGCTGGGCACAGGGACCTCCCAGGGATGGGGCCGAGGAGGGTTTCTTTTTTTTTATCCTTTTGAAACGCTTTAATCCCTGCTTGGCCTGTGGGAAAGTCCCTCTTCCAAACAACCCATCGGGGCGGTGCCGAGCCTGTGGCCTCTCCGATCTCTGAAATTTTGCTTCACCACGCGTGTCCTCGGCAAAGCCGAGCCCTTGGGGCAGGGCTGGGGAAGTATGGCTCAGCCGGGGGCTGGATCCATTCCTCTCTCCAGCTCAGCCTCGGAGGGGATGCTGGGGAAGCTGCCAGTCTGGGCTGGTTTTGTTTCGGCTGTGCATAGTCCAGTGTTTCAGCTACCGTTGTTCCCTCTGCATCCCCCCTCCCTGCAGCCATGGGATGCTGCTGAGGCTGGAGAAAGCAATCTGATGTGATGGGGAAACTGAGGCAGGGGCAAGCTATCCGAAGTTGTGATGGGTGGGGTTCAGGACTGTGGTGGAGTTGTTGGCTTTGTTTGCACCAGAGGAGCCACGGAAGGAGCTGCTGTGGCAACGGGGAGCATGACCCGAGGCTGGACACGTGTGGCTGTGGCAGTCTGGTGCTGTGGCTGTGGCAGTTTGGGGCACGATGTCCCCATCCCACTCGCACGGGCCATGGTGAGGAGCAAGGAGCACAAGCTGCAGAGCGTGTGCCAAGGCCCTTCTCCCACCTTGCACCTGGGAGGCTTCTCTGGTGAGCGCTGGGGTAAGAGGGGCTGTTCTGGTGACAAACCAACCTCCTCATCACCAGCAGCAGCTGCACTGGGCTCATGGTCCACCTCTGGTACGAGAGAGGCAACATGGCCGTTGGGTTCATCCTTCCCTTCCCAGCTGAAGACACTGAAGGAGCTTGTGTTCACGCCAGCC
>NW_010400170.1:0-200 GCF_000710305.1 Buceros rhinoceros silvestris
CGGCTCGGCGACAGCGCCGACCAGGCAGCATCGGTGCCAAGGCATCCTTCAGATGTACCAATCCCTACCCCGAGCTGCGAGCGCCCTTCGCCCCGGCAGCTCCTGACCTCGCTGCCAGGGCAGGACAGCCCTGGCTTTGCCACTGCTGACTGTGCTCCAGCACAGGACCCCGAATATTCCAGCCCAAGGCGAGAGGCCCG
>NW_010400170.1:518-815 GCF_000710305.1 Buceros rhinoceros silvestris
CGTCTGCTGGGAGAGGATGGCGGCGTACTCCGCCTCGGTGAGCTTGCCGGTGCTCAGCCCGATCACCTGGCCTACGTACTGCTCTGGCGACTTCAGCAGGGAAACCACAACAGGCCCGAGGTCCTCCACCGCCATCCCATCCATGGGGGTGTCCCCCATGGGCAGCTCTGTATGGGAGAGGTGGGTCCCGGTCAGCACAGCACCGAGGGTACAGCCGGAGTTTGTGGTGCCCAGCCTCTGAACAGGGGGCGGGGGAGAGCGGGGAGCACCCGCAGGGCTGCGCTAAGAGACCAGCAG
>NW_010400171.1:0-236 GCF_000710305.1 Buceros rhinoceros silvestris
CATCCTGGCCCCGGGGGGGTGGATTTTGGAGCCTCCCCCCGCCCGTGGTGGAGCATCAACGCTTCGGGCTCCAGCACTGCCCTTAAATTCAGGACCAGCCAAGGCAGCCGAGCCCAGCGCAGGCGTCGGAGCCATCTCACGAGTCTGATTCCACCCCGTTTCCTCCAACCCCGCCTCAGGTTTGTCTTCGTGAGAGGCAGAAGCAGCAGCTGAGGGTTGGTTGGGGAGCGGGGGGG
>NW_010400171.1:536-881 GCF_000710305.1 Buceros rhinoceros silvestris
TTGAAAGTGGGTGAAATCCAGCCACCCCGGGAACCCGTTCGCAGCATTGCTGGAGGAAATCGGTGTGAGCTCCGTCTGTCTGTCCATCCTGTGTGCGGGTCACAGGCAGCTGGGAGGGATCCCACCCCGAATCCCTTCTTTCGCCCCGTTCCACGCGGGGATCTGAGCTTGCTCACGGGTCTTGCCCTGCCTTGGGGTCCCCAAAACCTCACGCGAGGGGCTTTGCTCACCACCCCCAGCCCTGCCCTGCTTCGCGCCGCTGCTGGCACCCGCCGAGCAGCTCCACGGGGAGCCCTCGGCTCAGCCCCACGTCCCGGCTGGCAGGCCCCCGGGGGGCAAACCCAC
>NW_010400172.1:0-201 GCF_000710305.1 Buceros rhinoceros silvestris
GCTCGCTGGGGGGGACTGGGAGGCACTGGGAGGGTGCTGTGGCTCTCTAGCGGGGAACTGGGAGGCACTGGGAGAGCGTTGAAGTTGTCTATAGGGCAACTGGGAAGGACTGGGAGAGCGCTACGGCCGGCTGGGGGGGTACTGGGAAGGATTTGGGGGCACCGGGGGGGCGGTACTAGCACCTATGGCGGGACTTGGGGG
>NW_010400172.1:531-1072 GCF_000710305.1 Buceros rhinoceros silvestris
TGTCTTTCTTGTGTTATACTGGTTCATACTGGTCTGTACTGGTGGCTCCCCCCCCCAGGGTGTGGAGTTCTTCGACGAGAAGCTGAACTCGCTCTGCATGGCCTGGCTGGTCGACCACGGTGAGACTGGGCCTTACTGGGGGGACTGGGAGCCCTTGGAGGGGTCACTGGGAGCCCGAGGGGGTGTTACTGGGAGCCCTGGGGGGGGTTACTGGGAGTTACTGGTTGCCTGGTAGGGGGTTTTGGGGACTGGAAGGGTTACTGGTTGTACTGGTGGGGCGTTACTGGGAGCCCTGGGGAGGTTACTGGGATCTTGGAGGGGGCTACTGGGAGCTGGAAAAGTTACTGGTTATACTGGTGGGGGGTTACTGGGTTCTCTGGAGGCGTTACTGGTTTCCCGGTGTGTGCATACTGGGATCTCGGGGGGGCTTACTGGGAGCCCTGGGGTTGTTTCTGGGATTTCCAGGGTGGTTACTGGGAGCCCTGGAGTGGTTACTGGGATTTCTGGGGGTGCTTACTGGTTTCCCTGGCTTGCTTACTGG
>NW_010400173.1:0-1995 GCF_000710305.1 Buceros rhinoceros silvestris
GAGCCTTCTCTTCTCCAGGCTGAACAGCCCCTGAGGATGAACTCTCTCAGCCTTTCCTCATAATCGAGGTGTTCCAACCCTCTGATCATTTTCCAGGCCCTCCTCTGGACCCACCTCAACAGGTCCACGTCTCTCCTGTGCTGAGGGCCACAGAGCTGGATACCCCGGGTGGAGTCTCACTGAAGCAGAGTGGAGGAGCAGAATCACCTCCCTTGACCTGCTGACCACACTGATTTTAATGCAATCCAGGATATGGTTGGCTTTCTGAGCTGTGCACACTGCCAGCTCCATGTGTCTTTTAAATACCTCCAAGGACTGTGACCCAACCACTCCCAGGTCAGCCTGTTCCAGCTTGGTAACTTTTTCACTAAAGAAATTTTTCCTAGTATCCAATCTAAACTTCCCCTGGCACAACTTGAGGCCATTTCCTCTCATCCTAGATGGCTCATGTCCAGCTTTTCATCCACCAGTACACCCCAGTCATCCTCCACATGGCCACTCTCCATACCTTCATTCTCCAGCCTGTACTGATACTGGGGAATGCCCTGATCCCCATGTGGAGGACCTTGCACTTGGCCTTGTTGGACCTCGTGAAGTTCATTCACACAGGCCTGCTTCCTGAGCTTGTCCATGTCCCTCTGGATGGCATCCCGTCCATCTGGTGTGTAAACTGCACCACTGAGCCTGGTGTTGTCTGCAGACTTCCTGAGGGTGTACTTGATCCCCCTATCTATCTAATTGATGAAGATATTGAAGAGTACTATTAAATATAAAGGCAGATGTGGGATCTATGCCTTCTACACAGCATCCCCAGAGCAGTCCCTCACATTAGACCAGTCTCTGATGCCACAGAATTTATTTTCTTATAGAACCAAAAGTCTTAGCTGATTTCTTTTGTCTGAAGGAAAACACAAATTAAAGAGAACAATTCAGACGTCTGCTTTTGCAGTGAGGATGAACTGGCAGCGGGCTCAGTGCATTGGGCAATAATTACAATAAGACACAGAACTTCTGTGCGGATGACCCCTTAAATTAAATTCCTGTATGACCTAATACATGGCCAGGAATGCAGTTTCTGTGAGTGGTTGCTGCCCTCTCTTGGCAGCAGAACCAACCTCCAGCAGAGAAAATAAAAAGCAGCAAACCACAGTCACTCAGAGGATATGGAAGAGTGTTGTTCCACACTGGAAAAATAAGCCATGTCTGCTGTTTCTTCTAAAACAAGGCTTATTGACTCAGTATGTGTGTGAGAGGGAGAACTGATCTTTGTGAGGAAACCGTGTCTCAGAGAAACACCACCCATTGCTTTACATCATTATATACACCTACCAACTACTGTAGCCCTGCTCACCCATTTTCTGAAAAAAGAGTGATTTTTTTTTGTTGGTTTTGGTCCCTGTAAGAATACTTGAGCAGACTTCCAAGGCATTGCCTCACTTCTTTTCTATGAAGATTTCCATCTAATGTCAGAAAGGCTGAAAGAGAACTGGGTCCTGTGAGTAATGTTAATTCTTTGTGGTATATACAAGCTCTGCTCTTCAGGACCAGTCTGCTTCCAGCTTTAGCTGCGAGAAGGGTAGCCTGTGTCATTCAGGATCCTGTATGCAAGGTGAAGAAATGCATCCCACACAGCAGTTTACTGTCAACTCTGTGTGTACTCTCACAGCTTGCTCTCCGCCTGTGTGCTCACAGGCTGTGCACACAGGGCGTCTGTGCTCTAGGAAGCTGCAAACAAGCCACCATCTGACTGCTCAGTGGGGAATGCTTTATTGCACTCAGACCTTCAGTGTCTGCCTTGATCAGTATCTCACGTACACATAAGAAAACACCAATTACCTTTTCTGTCTGCACACACCTGGCTTATGCTGCTTGCTTGTACCAGCGTGTGTCTTTGCACTCAGAGCTCATCTTTTGGGTTTTTCCTGCCCTTCTTTTCACATGCAGACCTACAGTGTCCGTCTTCCTCAGTATCTCACGTACACATAAGAAAACACC
>NW_010400174.1:0-644 GCF_000710305.1 Buceros rhinoceros silvestris
CCGGAACGCCACGTTTGTCCACAGATATTGTGCAGATGCACATAGAGACGCTGGATGCCGTGCACAGGGAGAGCAAGAGGCTTCCCCCCATCCAGAAGGTACAGACCCAGCCTGCTGCCCTGGAGGGAAGGTCCTGCTGCCCTGGGGGTCTCTCAGGTCCCCTTCGCAGTCCGCATGGGCCTGAACTTGCCGTTGTCCATCCCCACAGCCGAAGCTGCTGCGCCCCAACCTGCTGCTGGGGGAGGGGTGTGTGCCCAGCCTGCTGCCCTGGAGGGAAGGTCCTGCTGCCCTGGGGGTCTCTCAGGTCCCCTTCGCAGTCCGCATGGGCCTGAACTTGCCGTTGTCCATCCCCACAGCCGAAGCTGCTGCGCCCCAACCTGCTGCTGGGGGAGGAGTGTGTGATGGAAGGGCTCCGCGTGTACCTCATGCCCGATGGGCGGGAAGAAGCTGCTGGAGGGAATATTGGTGGTCCCCCTCTGCTCCCTGCGGAAGGAGCCATCTTCCTCACCACTTACCGCATCATCTTCAAAGGCACTCCCATGGACCCTCTGGGTAAGGGTCTTGCGTGCACCATGACTCCTGTCTCCAGGGCCTGGTGCTGCTGGGTAGGTGGTGGCTCTCCTGGAGCAGTGGCTGGGGGTCCC
>NW_010400174.1:788-1538 GCF_000710305.1 Buceros rhinoceros silvestris
CAGGAGCTGACGAGAAGGGCCTTGGGTGAGCGACCAGCCAGCACTGAGCCTTGCTGGGTGCTGCTGCAAGCACCACAAGCCTGAGGGCTCTCCCAGTACTACAGAGGAGCTGGTTGGTTTTGCTGTCCACCTTCAGTAGGTGACAAGTTACTTGTGCCTGTCCTAGGCATCATCTGCAAGTCACCCTGAGCTGGCTGTAGTATGTGTAGCCTGTCGAGGACCCTCGGTGGTCCAGCGTGGCCTGGGGTGCGGCTGTGGCTAACCTGTGCCCGTGTTGTGCCCAGTGGGGGAGCAGGTGGTGATCCGGTCCTTCCCCATCGCCTCGCTGACCAAAGAGAAGAAGATCAATGTCCAGGCCCAGGTGGATCAGTTCATCCAGGAGGGTTTGCAGCTGCGCTCCTGCACATTCCAGGTGAGACCTCCTGGGGCTGGGCTGCTCCTTGGTGTTGCTGGTGGGACCTGGCAGGTACGTGGCCATGGCTGGCACCATCCCTTGGGACGGGGACTGCCCGGGCAGGGAGGTTTTCCTGAGGGGACCTGAGGGGATGGAACGGTCTGTAGAGTCACAGGGTGGTTTGGGGTGAAGGGACCTTCTGAGCTCCTCCAGCCCAACCCCTGCAGGGAGCAGGGACATCTGCCCCCAGAGCAGGGGGCTCAGAGCCCCAAGGGCCACCCTGACCTTGATGTTTGTATGTCAAAAATGGCAGATATTTATGATAAAGTAACCCCATGAAGAAGGAAACGGACATA
>NW_010400174.1:1741-2605 GCF_000710305.1 Buceros rhinoceros silvestris
CCTGAACCCCCCCAGCTCTCTGCCCTCTCCTCCCAGCAGAGGGGCTCCAGTCACAGTCCTGTTCTCTGTACACAGGAGCAGCTTCTAGCTCACTAGACCAAGGCTCCTTTCCAGCCACTCCAGCAGCTGCTGGAGCCCTGAGAAGGTGCAGGGTGTCCCCACACAGTGCCCTGGGAGGTGGTTCTGCAAAACCTTGCAGCAGGTCTTGGCGGAGAGAAGTAGAGCAGGGCGGGATGTCACAACACAAGTAGCTTGTTCAGGACTTCACGTCTTTGAGAGAGCTGTGGAGGTGGAGCAGTGCTGGGGGAGAGCACCTCAAATGTGCCGCCTGCTCCTCCCTGCCCATCTCGCGTGCTCAAAACCACCCTGACCCCTGCTCCCCACCAGGATCTGAGCTCTGCCCTTCCCCGTCCCTGGGCCCAGCGCCGTGAGCAATGCCTCAGCTCTCTGCTCTTCCTGCAGTTGCTGAAGATCGCCTTCGATGAGGAGGTGGCTTCAGACAGCGCCGAGATCTTCAGGAAGCACCTGCACAAGCTGCGCTACCCCCAGCACGTGCGTGGCACCTTCGCCTTCACCGTGGGCCAGTCGCCCAAGCAGGCCATGCAGCCCAAGGCCAAGGAGAAGAACCCCTCGCTCAGGTACCCCGTGCCGCGGGGAGGACAGCACGAGGGAGGCACTTGGCCCTTCGGGGCGCTGCGGGGCTTCTCCTCTCCCTCCTCCAGTCCTCCCAGCAGAGCTGCCTAGCAGGGGCCACGCCGGGGCGCAGAGTCCTGGGCTGGAGGTGGGGGTCCCCGAGCCTCCTTTGCGCAGAGCTCTCCAGGCGCAGGGTCTCCTCTTGGCCCGGGGAGAACCGCTCCGGATTGG
>NW_010400175.1:0-2216 GCF_000710305.1 Buceros rhinoceros silvestris
GGGGGTCGGGGCGGGGGTGAGGGTGAGTATAAAAGACAGCCCAAAATTGTGGGATTTTGTCCTCGAAGTCTGCATGGGCTGTTCTCAGGTGACATAGTACGAGAAGAAAAAAAATATTGATTCTGAATCTGAATTAGGAATAAGTAGTGAGCAGGTGAAAGCGAACTGCCGTGAAAGCTGGAATTCATTCCTGTTTACTACTACAGAGTTTCAAGATGGAAAATAATTAGTCCTACAACTAATACTGGGAATTTCTGGACTTCAAAATCTGCAGTAATGCATCTGTATTAACAAGCATTGTTTGTTAAAATAACTTTCTCTCGTTCTGGAGTAAGAGAAGGTTTTTTCTTTCCTTTTTTTTTCTTAAGCAAAAAGCATTACAGATTAATGACTAAAAGACAACTTTCATCTCTAGACTATATTAATTCGATATATCCCCCATAATTTCTCCCTAACTTTACTACAATCTGGCATTAGCATAATGCCTTTGAAATAACACCTTGGCCAAAAAAAAAAGGTTCCAGTACAGATCAGAGACAGGTTCACGGTATGTACAGCACATCAAAGTTGCAGCACTATCCATAGGACAGGTTTATATGAGAGCGTTTGTATATGTGGTAAAGTAACCAACAAAATCATCATTATAATGGAGACATATACCAACTCCCTGCAGCACATCTTATTTGACTTCTAAACGTGACACTCCTGTCCTTGTTCAGCAAAGACAGTCTCCTAGATGCTTCACCACAAATGGAAATAAATGTCATTCTTTAACTGAAACGTGCAATTCTAAAGCTTGTGTACTAAGACACGAAGAATTTTTGCTGGTTTACCTATTTCTGGGCAGCTACCCAAGACCCCCCTGTCACAATAGATGAAGCCTTCCTGAGAGGTGGAGGGGTTTCCAGCCAGTGCAGAAAAGGGGGCACAATATTAGAGGTTGCACCCATACAGCTTAATAATTGGTTCAATGCTAAATACAGGTATACCTGCAGCGTTCTGATGCTGGAAGTGCTCAAGGCATCACTGAGACAATTCAAGTATTTGTAGCCACTTGCGTTTCTCATTTGAAGGACCACTGGCAGTTGAAAATTGAAGTCTGTGATTATGTTCAGTATAGTAAAAATTACAAAGCCCATTCAAAAAGGTAAGCCACCTGTCTGTGGGGAGAGCTTTCAGTGAATAGCCATAAAAGTTTACCTACTCCCTAAACCAAAAGATGGAGCAATGCCAAAGTAAACTTTTCAAGAGGCTGCTAGTGAACACCTTCTTAGGACACTACAGGTCCTCTGGACTAAACTGATGCCATATTTGGGCAGCTGCTAAACAGCTGAACCACCACACTGCATTAGAAGACTGTCTCTACTTTTCTGCCCCCAGGCAAAGGAACAGTTTGACACAATTGTGGTTAGCTGATCCTCCAGCCCAAAAGATTTCAGTTTCTAGTTAAGAATTGTCTAGAAGGTATTTTCATGCAATGGGAACTGCAGTTACTGACACAGTTTCTTAGCCTAGGAAAGCAGCAATCTCACAGAACTGCTGTCACGGGCACTGTTCTATTCTGATTTATGACCCCTTCATGCAGTGCTCTCCTTCCTTTCCAGACAGTTACCTGTCCAGCTGCATGAGAATCACAGTTGCAAGCAGAGGAAGGGAAAGCGTTGCCAGAGGGACTCTGCCTCCCAGCAAGTACCTTCAGGGCAAAAGTTAACCTGCTGACAAATACCAGGGACACTGGGTAACTCTGAGAAGAATACAAGGAAATTTGCAGAACATTGGAGGGAGGGAGAAAGGGAGCATTAAGCTAGGAGGAGCAAACTGACTTGCTTTGATCTCTGAGGAGAGTAGGTGAGGCAGGAGGAAGAGGTTTCCCTCACTCCCTGACTCCAAAATAAACAAGAGGCTTAGAGCAGAGGAAGCAGTAACCTAACAAAAACTAAGCCAGCTGTGTTCTGTAGCAATTGATCTAAAACTCGTGGATAGCATAAGATGATTGTAGGGAGGAAAAAAATTTAAAGAACTCTATACTGTATCTGCAACCTCCAGGACCCCACAAAGAAACAGAGTTGCTCTTCATCTGCATTAGCTTATGGTGTTAAAATACTGGGAGGAGATCAGGGGCAGTTGTTCCTATGGTTACTTATCATATATATACGGCTCCAAAGGCTCCCAGGCAGGGTGCAAGGAGAGGCGATCCCCTTTAGAGCTCCTGCTGA
>NW_010400175.1:2309-25484 GCF_000710305.1 Buceros rhinoceros silvestris
TGAAGAGAGTTCTTAATGCAAAACCAAGCCTGGGAGAAAACTTAAATTGTATTCCTACCCGGGAATTATCAATACAGTTAAATGGAAAAGAGAAGAGCTGGCCTCTAAATCAGGGTCTGTGTGCTTTTCTGAGGACAGGATTTCCATTTGCAGCAATTTCCAAAATGTAATTTAAATTGTAAGAGGTAATGGCTACTTCGTAGCTTCCGTTACTAAAATATCCAGGTCAGATAATATCCCAGCATTTTACACATACACGCACTCACACCCACACACACCTTCCACCTTATGTAAATCCACAATTTGAGAATTTCAGGACCAGATTTTAAAAGCTTTTCCAGAACCATAATTATGAAGAAAACTTTGGAAATTATAACAAGTATTTTTGACAGAAGTTTTAAAAGAAACAGTTTTGTATTTCATGTGTTTATTTGTTTAAAAGTATTATCAAATCGATATTTAGAAAAGCTTGCCCACAGCAGAAAACAAACAGGAACTGATTCTGCCTCCTTTCCCCTCTGACAGCAAAGTTTCAAGTTACATCAATCTGGTTAGTATTTTGTTGTTGTTGTTGTTCTGATGCATTCATACAAGAAGTTAATAGATACTATGATCTTGCACTTGCAGCTGGACAAAATGTGAAAGAAACTGAATTTAATCTCTGGTTCTGTAATTTCTTATTTGTATTGTAAACAACTGGTACCAGAAAGTTGCTTCATTTGAAGTATCTCAGTCTCAGGAGTACCTTCAGAGATTCATAACCAGTGTGTCAGTTTGCTTTTCTATAAAAATAGGAATATTCTCACAATAAAAGAGGATCACAATAAAAGATTATCCTTACAGATAATCACATCTTTCAATTAGCTACTCAACAGTATGTGAAAGCAAGAGAAGTCAATAAATAATGAAATGGACTACACAGTGAGCGCTCTCTAGTGTGAATTAAACAACTAATTAAAATAATTATTTAAAATTTGTTTTTATTTTAGCAACTGTTAATGGTAGATACTAGAAGGAACAAAATTGCATTTTGAGAAGAAAATTTTTAGTTTGATTTTGTCTTAAACAATGAATAAATGTATACATTAATTTTAAAAAGTATACACTCACGCAGGGTAGCTAATGGGATTTTTGTTTACTTCTCTAAGGAAGAAACTATCGTGACACTAAATACACATGTTCTTCATGCTTCCATGTTTAATTTTCACCTATGTTCACCAGTAAGTCTACTCTAACAGATATAGCTTGCAGTTCATGAGAGCAAGGCTCAAATCTCAATCTTTTTACTTCTCTACCAAGAAAGACTGCAAAAACTGCAGTCTCCACTGGAAAAGGTGTGGGCCATTGAAATAAGTCAACAGTAAAATTCAGCTCACAAGTTTTATCACTGATTCAACAGGGAAACAAAGAAGCCATTGTCCTAAGTGGTTATGTCTGGGAACATAAAGTCATGACTTAAATAAGTAGCCCAATATTCAAAGACTCTCAGCAAAGTGCTCTTTCTGGAGCTGGTGTAATTTTGACTACCCACAACCAGACTCTGGTTCTCAGCATAGATTTTAAAGGCTTTTGCCGCTACTTAAAGCATTCTTACTGTATACGAGACTCGCAACTGAATGTACATTACCAGCCCATGCACTGCACATTTTTTCTGAAGCCATTTGTTCCTGAAGTTGTATGATTATTTTATACAAACATGTAATGAGTAAGACTGGCAATTACATGGTATACATATATATATATACATGCATATAGATTATGTATATATAGACACAGAGTATACACTGTGTATGTATATACATACACACTTGTATAAATCCAGCTCCCAAATTCTAATTCCAATTGCTTGAAACTTTTGGTCTTTCAGAATACTGACACTTTTCAAAGCTTCCTTTGTCTCCATTTATATTAGTGCTTTGGTCATGTGAAATTTTATTTAAGGATGGGTTAAAAAGGAAACATAGCACTCGGTTTCAGCATGGAGTATTAGGAAAAAAAAATTAAACTGTTTATCTTTTTCAGGTATACATAAGAAGCAGAAAGGAAACACTTGAGTAAAGAGGAACAAATTAGCAAGACTGGGAACTGGGTTTGCACATGTCATTTTTCAAGTGTCCTTGATGACGACTCATAATATATAAATTTAAAGACAAAAACCTGGCCAGTCCGTAACCTCCCTACTCAGTGACTGCAGGACTTGGCAGTAAATGTCACTGCTAAAAAATATTTCACTACATTAACTTGCTGGCAACCACATTTGCTGAATAAGTTCGTAAACAGCCACGGGAAAAAAAAGACAACCAAAAATAATGATGCTAATGATTCACTCTTTTCTAACATGCATAATCCTCAGCTTACAGAACAAATAGATACATAAGAATAAAGATATCCTTTACCAAGGCAGTACGCTTCTCTATTCATCTCATCAAGGTCAAACTATAACCCAGAAATATGCAAGAGTAATGTATTGAAGACAAGGCGAACATTAAGAATAACTGTAAGGAAAATAAAAGAATCCTTCTCAGGGAAGAGACACTAGCATGTGCCTTGAAGAACTAATCAGTTTTCCATTTACCAGCTTAGGCCAGGTCTAGATCATTCCTAGAAAAAAACAGTGACGATTTCTAAAACTAAAAAAAATTTAATATAATCATTTATGCATATTTATCAGCTTAGAAATGGCTCCACCGTTATTACTTCCTAGTACTGAAATGCACAGGACCAAAACAAAAGGACACAGAGCCTGAAACAAGGGTAATTTTTCCTGTATGCTTACAGAGGGCTAGCGATCTCAGTCCTAAATGACATAAATGTGTCACAGACTTGCCAATGCTTAACTGATCTTTTGAGGACTGTCACTCTCTCCTCCCTTTTTTTCCTGTTACACGCTTTGAAAACTTCACGGCAGTCTATGGGAGAGCCTGACTTCTGCCTTCAGTTGCTGAGGCAGCAAGCAGAAGATAAGAGACAAAAAAATGATACCGGTCTTAAATACATTTTACCTAAAGATACGTATTAGATAAGCACCAGTGGTTGGACACAGTTTGCAGACTGCCTCATTATCTTACGCTATCCCAGAGCTTAAGGATTTTCAAATCACCATTTAGGCTGCTCTTGGAATACAAAACACATTTCGCAAAACGCTGCATGGAAAGCAGTTTAAGGAGAGTAACAGTTTTGTATCAAAATAGAATCACAGAGATCCGTCAATCTGGCTTGTTCGGTTTCTGTGTGAAAATACAGTGGAAACAAATTTCTGCATACTTTGTTTAATACAACTGGAACTGAACAGATGCTCTAATACATATACATACTCCTGATGACATTAACTAAACAACTATCTGTTTTAAAACAGAAATAAATGTAGTGTTAAGAAAATCCTGCTATGACTACAAGTTACAATGTGAGGTTTGCCTGTATTTCCACAGATGGGATCTTCACAGACTCCTTAAGGGGAAGGGAGGAGAATAAGCTTCCTCGGAGAGGAAATAGAAGTTTTTTCAAAACTGAAAATCCAACATTTTTAATAAAATATGTTTAATGTTTTTGTTTTTATGCAAACAGACTTAGGAAGTGATTTGACAGCCTTAAGAAATTACCATTTGAAAGAAAAAAGGTCTACATGCTTCATCTTTGATCTATGGGACAGATTTATCACAGGACAGGATGACTGAAGTTTATTCATTAGCTGATAACCGCCACATGCAACGCAAGTCTTTAATCTACAATAAAACAGCAAACGAGGATGGGGCTCTGAGGAAAGCAAACTAAGTCAGCTTGGCTGTGCAGGAACACGTCAGTGAAAGGGCAGGGCAGAGACAGGGGGATAAAGTCCTCCAAGCAGAGCCCTTTCCAGCTGCTTGGACTCCTCCACACCCCAGAGAGCTGGAGACCATCAGGTTCACAGTGGCCTCGTGCAGTTAAACCACAGCTATATAATGTGGCTGCTGTCTTCTGCTGGGATGCCCAAAGGTACCTTTTCCTTAGCCATAAAATTCACTTCACGGCATGCAGAGCACTCTGAAAGGAACAGCTTCCTTTTTAAAAGTGTTAAAAATCAAAAGCTATGAACTTGGAGTCTTGCAATTTTTTTTTCACAGTGATATTGCCACCACTAGTATTTACACAATCTGTGAGCCACTACCCCTACTACAATCCAGGAGAACCCAAAGTCCTTGCACCTTCAAAGCTGGAAATTTAAAATAAATATACAAGCAGAAACTGCTAATTAAAATCAAAGCAAATACACATATTCTCTACTATTAAGATCACAAGCTAAAGGCATTACTTCAACAGTCTGTCTCATGGTAAAAATTTTTCAAGATTTAAATCTTGCAATTATGGAAAAACTAGTAACTATGGCAGATTTAAATATTTTGAAAAATCCTCTAGAGGAAGAGGGAGGAAAAGAAAAATCTGTATCAGCACAGCCTAATGCCCGATGATGAACCACAAAATGAGCCCACAAAGTTCTCTAAAAGACACCAATTCCTAATTTCTTTTGAATGAGAATTTAAAAAAAAAAAAAAAGAAAGAAAAGAAAAGAAAAAAAGAAATTTAACAGCTGGTAACAGTTTCAGTCCTGCTTTAAACAAAGGAAACAAGTGCTCAGGGACACAATGAAAGAAGCAAGGCCCGACCTAAGGCGACTTTCAAGGGAGATAAGGTGGTCAGCATCGACTCCTCAGTTTGACCTCTCCAGCTCTTAAAACAGCAATTGCATTGGACTCTCTTTGTAACATGCTTTTGAGATCCCTAGATAAGTGATCATTAAGAAAGCTGTATATCTCACAGCAGAGTGATACATGCATTTTTGTACTTACTTCAAACCCAGAAACAAAGATGTTAAGCAACATGCCCAAGGTCATGCAAAGCTAAGGGCAGTAACAAACCACAGAGCTCTGACTCTCACAGCCCTTTAGAAAGAATCCATCACAGTCAGGCATGCACTAAAATGAATAAGTAAATATCTCTGTATTTGACAACGCCTGACCTATGAAAGAAGTAGTTTCAAGACAAGTGGCAAGAAAAAAAAAAAAAACCACAGCTGCAAAAAAAAGCCCTACCGGTGAATGAATAGCTGAGCACCAAGAAAAACTAGCACCACCTTGTAGGGTACTTGCGGGACTGCCTGCGGCAGTACCACACTTGCAGAGCTACACTTAAAGGAAAGGTGATTCCAGCCACATGGACTCTAAAAATAAATAACTAAATATATAAGAAAGAAAGTATCTTACAAAAAAAAAAAATGAAAACACACTGATGTGTGCAACTTGCCACACACAGAAAACCAAAACACTCCCAACTGCAATTTCTAGGACATTGTGCACTACGAAGACATGACTACCAGCTGCCTATGTAGTGAATCATCAAGTTAGAAAATGTCATTTTTTTCAGTCCACTTTTTTTCTAGAAGCTGCAGAATTAAACTATTCTGCATCACAAACAAAAAACACACAGTGAATCGATATCCTCTGGACTTCAGTAGGCCCACCAGAACTTAAGATTTTCCTGTTTTTTCTCTTTTTTTTTTTTAATTGTGTGGGGTTTTTCTCTAAACTATGACAATCCAAGTGAAAATCAACCTCTACCAATTGATCACCAGCTCTTGCTATACTAAAGTAAACAGGAAATACTCTTCTAGTTCTGAAATCTGCTTTTGAAATTCAAGTCACAGAAAGAAAATAAAACAAATAGAGCATTTTTCACCTGGTACTAAAAAAAAATAATGATTTTGTACGCTACAAACGTGTAAATAAATATTAAAGTTTTTCCTCATTTAAATTGCATTTGGAATATCCTAAAGCATTAGCTAAAATGACAGAAGAATACAGCTACCTGAAGCCTGTGTAAAGAATCTCTCTTTAACAGGCTTTTAAAGATTGTAACCCAGAGCATCTAAAAAGCACATCCCTGAATAATTTAAGGCTCCTGGCATCTACATTGAAAGAGCTCCTTTGCTAAACCTGGAGGAAAAAAAACCCCAAAGGTAAGAGAAAGAATAAAGGTCGTGAAAGATCAGTGACAAAAATCACTACTAAAAAAGTATTTTTCCTATCTTAATTAGACATTGTAGGTAGGAGAACAGATTTTTCAGCCAGCCCTTCCCATTACTGTCAACAGCTGTGGTCTAACATCAACGTTTACCCCTTGGCAGTGTTAAGTTAAGGCTGTAATGGTCAGGGAAACAATACAGGAACAAAAATGAAAGAGAAGGTAGGAAAGCGATCAAGAAGGTGAAGCACAAATCCTCATTAGCAGAAATTCAGAAACAAATAAAAAGCAAAAAAGCTGGAGTTTAAATGGGTATCCTACATTTTAGGGCAAAAGAAGAAATAGAAAAAAATAACCCAAATTCTGGAAGAACAGACCAATGTAAATACATATTATTAAAACAAAATAAAACACAATTACACTATGAAGACACTAGGCAATCTGGATTGGTACAGAGTGGTCCCCATTTATAACCAATTGTACCAAGGCTGAATTACAAATCAGTGTACTGCTGACAACGCTAAAGTTTTCTCTGCCAACTATATCCTTCAAACATCAGCAAATCCTACCTACTTCCTCTTGTGTCTGTCACAGAAACCATCCAAACAATGGGGGCATGCAATCTTCACCTCAACAGCTATGGACTTCGAGCACACTGAACACTATTCATTTTTTACTCCTAGATTGTGAACTCCTTGCTGTTCTACAGAATCTGAAAGCCTTGCCGCTGACTACAACCAGTTCAGGATCTGGCTCCTCCTCAGTATATGAAAATGGACTTAAAACAGTAGGAAACCTTATCTAAGGAAGTTAACACAGGTCACCCTTCTCAACACGTGAATACTGACTTTATACGGATGGAAAAACAGTTCAAGTCTTACGAATTAGACAAGAATTTGAAAAAAATATCACACGCTGAATGCTGATTTTTTTTTTAAAAAAGCATTCATCTTTTTGGAGAAACATATTTTGCATTACACAACTCCTCACATAATTGCTAAAAGAAGAGTCATGAGGAGGTCACTTGGATACACAGCAAACAGGTCAGCTGAAGTGTAGAAACAGATTCAGAACGAGGCAAGAACAACCTGCCACAGGATTTCCAAGTAAACTCCAAATAAAAGCGATCCCTCCCTCTTTTTTGTGCAGTTTTTATTTCTGACAAGAATGGAAATGAAAGAATAAAAAAAATACACTTTTAATATGTAATTGAGATTTTTTGCCAGTGTAACTGCAACCCAGAAAAAGATCTTTTGATAGACATTTTTCTCCCTTAGAACTCAAAAAGTTCGGTCATTGCAGAAAGCAGAAGGTTATGACTGCAATTTGTTTTTCGAATTTCATTCCACTGAGCTGAACCTCAAAAAGATTCTTTGTGACAGATACTCAAATTTTAAAAATCATTTAATAAAAAGGTAATACAAGATTGGGCTTTGGACACTGTGACAAAAAAGAAGGGGTTGGAAGTGCAGACATTTCTGAGATTATTATGGTAGGAAGGACCTCTTTACAGTAGACAAAATAAACTCAATTTTAAACAGGTAAACAGAAGTTTAAAGCATTAAAGGGAAATTTGACATGCTGGATCCTTAGCTAGTAGAAATACATGTAATTCCAGTAACGTCAATATCACATGAAGTGATGCTAGCTGTTGATCTCACACATAATACCTAAAGCCCACACCTAACTATAAATATATATATTATGTTTGCTTTTTGAAAACTGATTGAAGTTTAATAGCAACTCGTAACTGAAACACAGTCCCAAGTTAGCTTTGAAGTCAAACCCATAAGTGGATAAAGTGGACTGTGTATCTAATCTAAACTAAATGTTTCCATTAGTTACTAATACCAGTGCAGTTTCACTAGTTAAAATCATTATTACAGAAAAGAAATGCAAAACCCACCGCACTTTAATCCTGCTCAGCACTAGGACACAGCACACTATCTTAGCAGTACCAGATCCTCTGTTACCTTCCAAATGCTTGCTTCAAGAGTTAACTGGGTGATTTCTAGGCAAGAAAGTTTTAACCACAGCTTCCCAGCACTGCCACTGTTACTGACATTTCTTACAGCCCTTTGATGTTACAAGTTTCAATTTAGGAACACAAATCTACCTCAGGTTTAAAGCACATTTCTCAAGCACTGAAGCCAATTTTCGTACCTGGACTGCAGCCTATAACTCTTTCAGAAGCACTTCAGTTTTCTCTACATATTCCCTACAAACACACACACACACACACACACACACACACACACACACACACACACACACACACACACACACACACACACACACACACACACCCCTACCTACACAGAGCTTCGTAAGCGAAATTTCTGCAGCAAACCACAGTTTAGTTGCTGCTGAACTAAAAGTGGCTGTGAACTCCTTCACTGGTTTACACCTCAGTCCTTCACCAGTTTTGGCTCCATTAAGTGTACTGAACACTGAACCTATGAAAGCTCACCTATAGTCTCCCATGTTAAAAAGAAAAAAAAGCAAAAATAACAAGTAAAAAAAAGAGCCAAGTGCTCCTGCCAGGCTGCTGCCAGTAACAGGGTGAGTACTGTACAGACTTACAGATTATATATAGCAAGTCATTATAATAGAGTTTGAAGACAGGTTTGGATTCTAGAGAAAACAGCCACAATTGTTCTACTTCTGCAGCAGTAATTTCCCCATGGCTTTGGTTCCTGTTTCGCGGAGCCTACAGCTACATATATTATATCCAAGCATACGTCTGAAACTCCATAACCTTTGCCAGAGTAACTCTCCAGGAAGCTTTCCTGACCTTTACTTAAGATAAAGAAACCAACTGAAATGAAGAAATAAATGTTCCTTTGATAATACTTTGTAAGCTGAGGCTAAGGAACTTTGAAATACAACATCATTAATAATATATCCATATTAGGAGAATTTCTTTATCACCAAAAGCAGTAACCAGCTTCAATGGGGCTTTTCATTCACACTGCACAAATTATTATTCAAGAATCACTGACTTGTTGTGTAACAATAATTGTGGTTTAATAGAAGACCTAACTGAACTTTGTACTCTTACATAAAGGATTTATACATACATGACCATACTTGGACACAGCTTCATACGTGGGATAACATATCTGATTTTTAACTTAAAGAATAGTTTCGGCTTTCGTGTTGCAATTTAATTAAAAAAAACCCAATCTTTCACACCAGAGGTGGGAAAAAAAAAAAAGAAAAAGAGGTGTTGGTTGGATTTTTAACTTAAAGAATAGTTTCGGCTTTCGTGTTGCAATTTAATTAAAAAAAACCCAATCTTTCACACCAGAGGTGGGAAAAAAAAAAAAGAAAAGAGGTGTTGGTTGGTAAAAAAAAGACCTCTGGATGATTTGTAAGAAAACTCTACAGGTCTGAATTTGGGTTAAAGACTATTTTCATGCAATTCTTTCTGATCTCTCTGACATTTCAGTACACAAATGCTGTATTTAACACCTATCTGGTTTAGTGAACTGCAGTAATTCACTTTGATAGGATAAATTATTTAGGTTATTTAGCAAAATGGAAAAGCTATCATGCACTCTGCTGCAGTCAGCAGGCACTGTTTAGAAGAGACCTCTGGTGATGGAGAGGAGCCTTGCCAGGAGGAAGAAAGATGCATAAGGAAGCTCCAAGAAGGCTGTGACTGTTGGGTAATGTTTCTCATGCCATTTCTTTGCTACGCCCTTGCAACCACCCAAAACCACAGAACAGCAGGTACAGCAAAGGGGAGCCTGCGTTTAAGAGAATAGCAGCACTTTAGCAGGTAAAAGCAAGATCTGAGGTGAACAGGCTGAAAAAAATAAGTCTGGGCACACATTAAGTAAAGCACCAAACAATGCATAAGCAACCAGCTTAACATAACTCCTGCTTCTTCTCATTAATTCAAAGGGAAATTTTGTATGAGCCACAAAATGTCACATGCTAGAACAACTTAAAATGTTTCAGCAGTGGTTGCATTTGATTATGTGGAGGTTTTTATTTATTTATTCATACTCAGAATGTACTGAGCAGCCTTATTTCTGCTCAGCAGAGCTGCCTCCTATGTCCCACAGTATCTGATCTGTAGTGCCTCACTGCACTCCTCACCTACAAACTTCCTCCACCTACACAACCCAAACTTTTCCTTGCTTCCCTGGGGCTGGGGAGTGGGGAGGAGTACAGAAGAGCACTCCCCAGTAAAGGTTATACCTTCAACCCAAACAATTTCTTTTGGCTGCGCATCAAAATGCCACTTGCTTTATCTATTCATCGCACTGATATTACCAACTAGCAAAAGGAAGTATCACATGACCACAGACGACATAATAAACAACAAATATAAAGACCCAAATATAAATACACAAACACATATTTTCAAGAAAGTGATGATTCACACTATACTTACAACTTTCAGCCTGATAGTCTGGCACAAACTGCTCGTCATTGTCAGGTACCTGAGCTGAAGAAAGGAGAATGAAAAACAAACAAACAAAAACAAGGAAAGAATTAAAAGAAGCCATTAAAACATAAATAAAGACTCTTGTGTTTAATTTGAGGCACAGGCAAGATTGAAACAAGGATCTTTTGACTCATGGTTGAATATGAATAATCAGGCAAGAACATCATTTTAATATAAGATAATTTTCATAAAAGGTAAACCCTAGGGTGAAGCTGTGCAATGTAGTGAGTCCAGAGCAGCCCCAGCACAGAGCGACGGGAATGGGAGGACAAGAAGGCTGACACTGGCACTGCCTCGCTCCCTGCACAAGGGTCTGGACCTACCAAACTACTGGTAAAACCCATCAGTACTCATTTTCAAAACATCTGCATGGAAAGTCTGCATAAAATCAAATCCTAAAGTTTAACACTTACACATCTTTAACCCCAAACTACCACACCTTCAGCTTACTTAAAAGCGATTCCATTTTTCATGGCAGACAGCCAATATAGTAGGGGTTTTTTGTTACTGTTTTATATACTGAAAAAGAACTATTTTACCAGACCACAGAATTCCTGATTCAATGAAAACATTACAGACATTGAAAAAAAAGATTTAGTTGAAGTAAGAATCATTATTAATATCCATTCATCTTGTGTAAGATCATCTTCGCTTTTAGGAAACTTACATCACAAACCTGAGCTATAAAATACAATCGTTCACAGTCTGATGATACATAATTTTGCATCTTTTTATTGTCTATCTATGAGAGACATTAGCTGTCTCTCATATGGGGTTGTAAACTCATTTATACCATTTAAGCTGAAATACCCCTGACTGTGTATTATACATGAGTACATTCGAGTAACTGCAGAACATTATGCTGAGAAGCGGCATCCTCAGAGCATGACTGGCTCTGGGCACACGCCAGGAGATCCAGCGTATCATCTCTGAACTTTGTCATCTTTTCCTCAATATACACCAACTGGAATCTTCACAGCAAAGTTCCATAAAATTATCTGTTTGATGACAATTTAATTTATACAGTTCTTGTCTAAAGACAAGCAAATAATTCATATGATCTTAATTAAAAGTTAAGATCTGCCATGATCTGGTTACCCAACAAGGTCTGGAGGGTAAATACTGGTTATATAATCATTTATCAAAACTGTGACTATCAAACCATTAAATATGTTAAATGATAAAATATAGCTTTAATGCCTTTCAGAACACTTTCTAGTTTAGGAAGCATATATTTCTCTTTTTGTAAGTGCACTTGCTACTGGTTTTAACATAATTTGTTTGAATTATATATCTGTATTTAATTATAATTACTATTATTTTGAAGGACCACTACCATACTCTTCAGGGATCAGATCTCCACTCCTTTCTCAGGAATTATTTCTAATGACTTAACTGAGTTATTTTTCTTGAGTAAAGAGTTCAGAATCAGGCTCATTATGAAAAAATAATTATTTGCTTTTGGTTTTAAAATAAATACTTAAAAGTCCTACTGTCTTAATTGCAGCTATTGTTGCTTTGTTTTTTTGGTTTTAATTAAAAAGAAAACATTACAGTAATCTATCTTTTTAGAAGAAGCCAGTATCTCTCAGGACATGTGAGCTTCTCGAAGTTTGAAGCTGCATAAAACACATATTTTACCAAGCCAGATAATCCCAGTATTTTTGATGCATTAAATTTCTCTTTGCTCCAGAGAAACCACAGGACTTTTACCAAAAATGAACTCATGGACAATATGAGCCCAAATACAAACAGTCTGCAATTTATGACTTTTCATGCAATTCACCGCGTGTGGATGCTAGGCATTTTTCTTATAAAAATGCCAAATATTTAACTGTCGTAGAAGAATCCAATTATGAAATCAAGTTATCCTACTTAAAAATCAGTTCCTAAGGATTTCTTACATTTCCAGTTGTTTTTAAAGGGTTTGCAAGTACATTCAGAGTTAACGTAGCTGTATTAAGTAATTTCTTGTTTATAGAAGACACATCCCACACGGTTTTCTTAATCCAGCTATCACTTTCAAATGCAGCAAGGAGGATAGTATGACTAATTTTTTATACATGCACATGAATTTTTAATATATACATATATATGTTAATTTGTGAATCCAGAATATCTGGAAAAGGCTAAAAGAAAACAAAAACCCTCCTGTTGAAATCAGGAGGCTACATTAAGTGATTGCAGATCTAGGACAACAATCTTATATAATCTTCTAGAGTATTCTCTGCATACTGGACTGCTTCACCAATGCTTTATTGTGTTTTTATGATTTTAACTTGACTTACTCAAGAACAAATCTATTCTAGAGATATAGGTGTGTAACAGTAAATGAGGTCCATTTCTTTCCAGCTAAAGAGTAAGAAAAAATAAAATAAAATACATCTGGTGGAATTGTCATGGAAAACCAGTGAATTACTTTAGAGATACCATCGTTACCCCTGATTTGGTCTGAAGTGAACAAGAAAAAAATACTTTGGCCACGGAACCCCAAAATTTATGAAGGCATATTTAACAGAGATCAAAGCACATCGCTTTATCAGTACTTTAGAAATAGGTGGAGACTACGCTGTCAAGATGTATCTCAAATGCATTATTGACATGCCCTTAAAAGCCTCTGTAGGAAAAAGAATACAGCAAGTCAAGAAGTATTTAAAACCCTGCCAAACATAAACAAAACAAATAACAACATCCAAAACGCTCAACCCAGGAACACACATTTCCGACTGCAATCTAATTTTAGTAGCATCAGCACCTTAGACAAAAGCCCACAAGGCTATACAAAGAAACGAAAAGAACCCAGTAACTGTGGGAAGTGAGAAATTAAATTATTCTTTCCATTAATCTGATATTATAGCAGAACAGAAACTTGTACCGCGCAAATGCAAGCGGCCATCACCAGCCCAATATATAGTCTTCTTCCACCAGTATCTTGCTGTGAGAGGGCAAACCATTGGGACTTATCATCCCATTACGGAAAGGGAAGAGGGCTTTTGTACCTTGAGTTTGGATAATTACAGGCACACTTTGTAACAAACAGACAGGTAAAGATGCTTCAACCTGTATGTCCAAAGGAAAATGTAACTTGCAGTGCTGCAACTGTCTGTACATTTATATACACATGCCATTCATTTCCTCTTTTCCTATATTCACAAATACCAAAATTCAGCACGGCTGCAATAAAATCTTCATCTGTCCTCTCAACACATGACACAATGCATAAATCACCAAAACTTTTTTTACTTTGCCATTCAGAGGAAAACTTAAAAAAAAAAAATCTGAAACGATCATCTAACTGAATAAGAATATTTCCTTGAGCTACTTAATTATGGGGGTTTGAGAAGGCAAGTATATTCCAAAAGACTAATAAAAGGTTTTGGAGGACATTAAGCACGTGGCTTCTACTGCTAATAGCAGAAGGAGCTACATTAGTTCATTCTACATTCAGAGCCATCAAGTCTCAAGACTCCTGAAGCAGACAACATCTGCAGCATAAACTATTCAGCTTAGCCTAGATTATTACCAAAAGTTTTCTTTTTATTCAGATTATAGCTATAATGTCTGAAGAGGATTTGGGAAGTGTACAGAAATGTCAATTATGATCTTGAGGATGTTATCAGTTTAGATTTTACAGTTTCACTACCTACTGAGTTAAAACCAGTTTGCCAAAAGCAAACATTCATAGCATAAAAATACTTAAGACTTGTTTGTAGTTTTGAAGCTTTAAAAAGCCTTTGAAAAGCTGAACTAATGGCTCATTTTGCAAAAGGAAAGCAATTTGGAATAAAAAAAAGTTAGAACTAATGTCTGTCATCATGCTTTCTTTGCAAGTAAATAGAAATAAGAAGTCCCCTTTAACAAGGATCCAGGACAAAAGGAGTTAATATTTAATTAAAACCAGCTCTATCCACTGTAACAATGACCTGGAGCCAAACAAGGCAGAAGATGTATGAGTCATTCTTTCTGCCAGTGAATGAGACAGCTGATCTCCGAAGCAATTCCTCAAGACAAGCAGTCAGAACTGGAGTTCTGCCTCCATTCACAAAAACACAGTCCAGCATGAACCATGTGGCCCCAACCACAAGCTTTTCATGTCACACCCTTCCAGAAAGCTACAGCAAAGTAAACTTGAACTTTAGGCATAAACACACTGATTTCACTGCTTTGTCTCAAGATGCAGCACAGACCTGCTGAGGAACGTTATTTAATAAATGAAAAGTTAAGCAAACTATAAAGGGCTTAAATTTAACTCTTCCTTCTCCCAACCACAAAATGCTTCCAAAAGCTCAGCTGCAGTCCAGGGAAAGGTGTTCCTGTTAAAAAACAGAAACTTTCCAGAAAAACAAGAAGCTGCAAACCTCCTCGCTTCACTTAAAACTTTATTTTGGGTAGCAGAACACTTCCTGTGGTATTGTGTTCTCTGACCTCACACTTCACTTTTAGAGCTAAGAGCAATTTGTTTTAAAATATCAATCATTTATTCGGAGTGGCAAAAGAAATCAAAACTGACAGGAAATTATACATGAACAGCAGTATTTTGGCTTCGGCTAAAATAAGACTTTGGGCCTCACAGTAATGAGTCTATTGAGTTTTCTTTGTTTCATTGTCACTTCTGAATATCTGGAAGATTGTATAAGTTCTAAGTACTCCTGAGTACTTAGAATGGGGTGGGGGGGAGGACGGGGTGGAGTGTGCAGGGGGGGAGGGTTGGTTCTTTGTTTGTTTGTTTGTTTGTTTCCACTGAAGCAACTGTTTCTAACAAAGGATCATTCAGAAGGTAAAACAGTGACAAATTTCAGGATGGTAAAAAATATTTCCCATAAGCAATGGATTTGCTGTCAAAACAACCCGTAACCCTTTTTACATAACGTGAGAAGCTTTGACTAATAAACTTAAATGCAGTTCAAAACTAGCTCCAGATCTCAAAATTCTTCCTTATGTGAATAATCCCTACGAATATGAAGATGGGTTTGCAGAATCTGCTCCTCATTTGCTGCTATACTAAAAATGAGAAAGTTAGCTTAAAAGGAATGCTCACATTTAACATTTTGTTACATCCCTCATGGTTCACAAACCCCACAGTGCCTTTGAAAACCATTATTTTGAGTAAAAGGCATTTACTTTTCCAGCAAACAAGAAAAACCTTAGAAGGTATATTACTACACAGACTTTCAGATTTGTAGATTTCTTTTGGATTTCTTTTAAAAAGAACACACCCTCTCTCTCCCTCCCATTTTGCCTAATCTAACTTTACTCGTTTTGTGCACCGATATTTAAGATCAAGAATGACGAGTACTTGAAAGCCAAATATGTCAGATCACTAGAATTAGGAAAAAAAGAAAATCTAATCTCTGTATTACAAGTTCCAAAATCAAAATCTTTTCACTGCTTTTTAGATTGTCTGTTCCCATTAGACTGACTTCAGCCTCAGAGGAATTAAATTATAATTTCTTGACTAATTTTGGTCTTATAAAAATGTGGGTAGTTCTTGATTATGGCTACCAAAGCATTTGCCTTATACTGGGTAAATTTTACAACTTTTTGGCAGAGAAAGCTACTTAGCCAGAGTAAGCTGCTGTATGATCTCAGTGATTTAAACAAAGTTATTCTAACCAGACTAATATTTGAAGATTTAGTGACTCCTTTTATTAAAAAGTACCTTTTGAGAACTAGAAACTACTTATTTTCATATCTTATTTAAGAAAGAAACTAGTAGTAAACGCTAGCTTAGACATCACCATGACACTGGTGCATCCTTTACGGTAAGAGGCCAGAGGCCAGAAGGTAAGAGAATGAACTTCCTAAAGTTCATTGCCAATTTGGGTACTAATTACTCGAGAGAAATAACTTACTTTCAGATACCAAGAACTGTCTTTTAAATACTGGCAGGTTGTAGTAGCCATCCACTCAGTTTAGCTAAGCCACAGTACAGGCATGAACCCGTTACCTGTAGCTATTATTTCAAACCACGTACTGGTCACTTAATCTTTTTGTAATTTTTTAAGTCACACAAAGAATATTATATTTTATTTTTCAGTTTATTACCGTCTGAGAAGTGTATTACGTGTGGTTTTAAGCAGCAGATCTAGTGCATAAATTCGTTATTGGTTTTTGCTTCGGATACCTCTTAGGTATCTTTAACAAGCTAATAGGAAAAGCTAGTACCTGAAAGAGTGATTTTAAATAAAAATCTAGGTTTTTGTTAATATAGTATTCCTCCAAAACCAAACGTTTTCACCATGGAAAGGAGACACTCACTAAGAATTTTTTCTCTCTCTTCTTTTTATTCAAGAATAAGAAGTAACAGCTACCATAATGAGGTAACTTTAATATTTGAACCATTTTTTTCAAGTCACTGAACAACTGCTTTCTGCCAACGCCAATCTGATTCCAAATATACGGAATCAATAAAGTCATTCTATAATATTATCATGACAAAATGTTGCCATCAAATTCTTTAAATATAAAACAAAAGATAGTATCTGAATGATATTTGCCTTGCTTAGCAGTAGGCAATTTTAACTATTTCCTTTCAAGTTTGAAGGCTGAAACAATTATTAAAGGCTTCCCATTTTCAATTTCTGGCATCAGGAAACAATTATGATCTATCTTCTGTCCTGCATAACAATTAACATGAGGGAACCTTATTTTGAGTAAGGTTTATATCAAAATAATGTAGATTCCTTCTTACATAGTTAATACTATGCAAAGTAAGAAGAAAAACTCATTTCCATAAAAATCTAGTATGCTACTGGAATACATTTGTAAGTTTTCTGTAGGTAGTACTCAGCTTCTTAATTATGGAGTAATACAATATTAAAGAGGTTACTGAATTGTTTACATTTTGGATTAATTCTATAATACATGTGAACTTCTTACCATTTTCAAGAGGAAGAGAATACATTTCATTTCCGTTTACTTGTTTACCACCAGCTTGTCATTGGTGACACTAATTGTCAAAATCTCCAGGCTAAAATACATGATGTACTAAGGAGAGCTTCAGGAAAAGCAAAAGAAAAAACTCCACATGCATTTTTTTGTGTGTCATAAAATGCAACTCACTTTATTCTCCTAACTAATAAGTGGGTTTTTGACCTAGTTACTCCCCAGTGGGGATCTGAACTCGTGGGAGAAACCTGGTCAGCTGCCACTGCTTTTCTTAAAAAGGGTCAAGATGTTTTAAAATTTCATGGTCATTTCCCTGGCTCCAGAGCATTATGAAAAGAAATATGTAAACACTACTGATGCTGCCAAATTGGCAGACTTCTAGCCTATGAAAGTCCAGAAGAACATAAATGGACACATCTAGCAATGGATAAACAAGCCTGATTTCAAAATCTGTTTCCTGGCTAAGCTCATCCATGTAGACATTTCAGCAGTTACACTGTCCTCAAACACTCATATATTGTAAAGGCTAGCAAAAAGTTGTTTGGGGTGGGTTTGTTTAATAAAAAATTACGATCAAGTTAACAGCTTACCATTTGATTTTCTTATCTTGACTTTTTATTTCAGTTTTAATTTAGCCTTTAGAAAAGCTGTGCAAAGTTTGCGTTTTATGGAAGACCTAAAATCGTGGCGAGGTCTGAAACACACAGATTTCTTAAAGTATTTCTAGATCACTGAAAAATCTGTACTATTTAGTTGTAATATGACATGGAAAAATATAACATCATTTATCTTTATTATCCTCTACTTTTATTTCTGATTTTCCAATACTTATCAGATAATGCTATCTTTTTTACACAGGTTTCTCAACCTAGCTCACACAGAACTAAACACAGGTTTCTCTCTCAATTTATTCAGTGAAACAGACTCAGCTAAAGAGAAAAAAAGACTCACAAACAATTCATTCTAGTCTAAAATAAGCTGTGCCTCCAGAATAAAAATTGCCATTACAGTAATTTATGCAGCTACAGAAATTATTATATCAGTTTTAAAGTCCGTATCATTTTTCAAACTTGCACCATTACCTGCACATGCATTATGAATCTGCTTGTATTTTTCTGACTTATGATCACAGAAATTTAATCATTTTCAGATAGAAAATCATCCATGCCACTGAAAAAACAAACTAAAAGTTCTTCTCTCCATCAAAAAACAGTGTATTTTGAGTAGTATTTTAACATACTTCTGGCATGTTAGAATGAATGAGATGACACAAAATAAAGAGATCTTTAGGAAAATTACCACCGGGAGACAGTTACAGTTATATCTTGATCATTATACTACAAAAATTATCTTAGTACAGAACACCCTGTTTTCAATGATTAGGGAAGAACATATTAATTTAAAAAATATATATATTCTCTGTTCCATTAATTTAAAGAGGACTTATATACAGAATAGCCATATGCTAAAAATAAAGCTAGGAGAATAAAAATGCCAGCAAAATAAACAATATCCCACAACTTACTTATAGGTTAAAAACTTAACTATATATAAAGCTGTTAAAACAGAATCAGTATGTAGGCAAGTAGTCATTAGCAGTTTTTGCCTTTTGCTATGAAAACCAACTGCAAGCATTTCACCCCAACATCCCTCCTTTCCAAAAAACCAATATGTCTATTCTATAAACAGCTGTGCATAATCCAGTACACGATAAAAATTAAACATATGTGAATACTCCCATTCAGGATAAATTTGGAGAGATTATGTTAAATTGCATCTAAATAATTTTTATTTCAGATGCATAAGTTTATACAAAAAATTCAAGAAGAAATATTAGGAACAGACAATGCATAAAAATCTTTATACTTCAAATAAACTGTACTGTAAATAACAAAGCAAAAACAATCTGAAAATACTGCCGAAGAGTACAGATACACTTCAAGAGCAGAAAGCTTCCTTGCAGTTTGTTAAAATTCTCTTAATGCATCAGCTCAGTTTTTGTTACTGTTAAATTAATTTCTCAACAGCCACTCTAAATTCAGGTTTCTACATTATTGTTCTTAAACCTTCTCTTCAGTAGAATGTGCTTTGCAACATTATTTGAAATAATTAAAAGCACAAGCAGGTGTACAACAGACCGATTCCACTTTTCTAATAACCCAAAACACAATCTCCTAAATACAAATACAAAAATAACATGCAAAATATGTAAAGGTTTCTGGAAAAAAATAAAAAAAAAGAAACAGTACTTTTTAAGTATTCCATACCCACCTAATGTTCTGTGTTGTGAACAAGGTGGAAAGAAGACACTTGCACTTAAATCTTGAAGCATCCCGTCCTGATGAACCCAAAGAAACTAATTTCTGCCATCAGAAAAGTACTCCACCAGAACACCAAATAATTGTATGTGCTGCTCTAAAGGAAACAGCAAGCCCAGTTCTGGCTGTATGTAGTCTCTCGAGGTACAATAATATAAACCTGATCAATTGCAATTAAAATCTTAACAGAGGCTTAGAACTTGAAGTCCTGGCGCATTAGTTCTTGCCAAAAGCAGATGTGATTGTGAGCTGGAAGCAATTTCTCCTGGTAATTTGTGATGACACTGGGTAGAGCAGCCCCAGAGTCCCCAAAGACAAACTCATCAGAGGCTCTAATGTATGCATGACACATGAGGTGGCTCTTTTAGAGCTCAATTAATTGGGCTGAACATTAAGACAGCAAGTTCAGGACTTTTTTTTTTCTTCCCTCCAGAGTTGTTTTTCCCCTTTTTACAAGCAGTTTTTCCCCTTACCTTCTGCAAGCCACGTCTCTTGTAACTGGCTCAGATCTTGAAACAGTTCTGCAAAAGATGAAGATATGGATAAAAGACTCACACCTTTAATCTCTTCATAAAATTAAAATAAGCTTGAAAATATATTTTTCCTGAAGAACAATATACTTGAATTCTATTCTGGCAGTCAAATGTACAGACCAAGTAGGTATTTTTGGGTTGCAGTTAATGATTTTTCTATGCATATTCATAAAAAATGAGTACTTACTGTATTATTTTGCCAACTCTTTGAAATAACCAGAATCTTAATCAAGCTCCGTAGTATAAAAGGCTCGTTCAGCAATACACAGAAAAGTTTAAAATTACAATTTTTCTTAAAGGTGAACTATTTCTCTATGAACAATTTGGGCCTCCTCCTGCAGTATCTGTCCCTGATAAAGCTCTCTCAGACTTCCAACACGAGTTCTGAGCAATAACTGAGTATTTTTGTTAGTAGGGTCGTAACTATCACATAAAAATGTTGAAGCAAAGCCCTGAGATCCTGCAATAGCAAACAGAAATGGGAAATCTTTTGTATTTCCCCTTATGTTTTACTTTGTGTGACAAGAGAATCATCACTGTTTCCTTTATGCTGTACTCACGGTACTTCCTTAAAGTGAAACCACTTTCTCCATGGGCTGAGTTTTTCACCAGCTTATCTCTCCTTGCAATTCACTGAAATCAACTGCTTATAACATGTGTAAACCAGAGCAGCATTTGACTTACTTGCAAAGCTCAGAAGCTCAGTTATGAAAGTTCTGTTTACTAAGTAGGATATTTGAACTGACAATTTGTTTATTTTTGCTTTACTGTATTTTGAGATAGACTTCCTCTTCTATGAATGCTGACAGATAACTACTCACATACATTTAAATGGCAGAGGCTATTCATTTGTCCTGTGGGCAGGTACCTAATATTCACGATGGGTAATCATTTAACTGAAAATCAGAAAGTTGTTTTCTTTTTAATCTATCCTAGAATAAACTTTTCCAAAAAAAGTATGTACGGATTTTGAAAAGCTATCAATGTGTCCTCACCCCAGTAAGATTTATATAGGGTAAGTTGTAGGTGCCTATATCCCTTTCAGTATGTCCTACAGGTACTTACAGGGGTGTAGGCATAGCATCTACACTGTTCTTGTAACCTAAAGAAGTGTTAACAGCTATTGCTAGACTACAGTTCTCAAGCTACAATCATGTGAGTGGCTACTGATGGGACCAAACTACAAATCTTTGGTGCTCCAAAATTTCATCCACTCTAGACTTACTTAACTGCATTTCCCAGGATTTTTAACCCTACCAGTGTTACACAGTAATAGAAACAGGCTGCCGACACTGGGAACCTGACTATTAGCTCTACAGTAAAGCATAAAAACCAACAGTCTCCACACAGGCGTTCTCGCTCCTGCTACCACCAGTGAAAAGGATGTTAAAAGATGGGAGGAATGAGGAAAAGCCCTGAATTTCAAGAGGCCTGAGGGTGAAAAGGCCAGGTGCCATAACTTGTGTCAGATGCTGCAAAGTCAGTGCACGACATCCATGTGCCACATGTGCAGCAGTACCTAAAATGCAACAGGGTAAGTCAAGGAAAGAATATCAACTTCATCAGTTTATTGCATTTGACAGTTTGTTTTGCAGTATAAAATGCAATTTTCTTGTCCTGTTTATTCAGGTTGATTTAGATATATTTATTCCCAAAAAGAAAAAAAAGCTCTTAAAAAGCTTCTCTGTATTACAAGGAAAGGGGGGGGCGGGGAGGGGGGAACAACAAGCCCTCACCTTCTGAATCATGAGCCAGGTCTCTGTTAATGAATTTTCTTTTCCTGACATTTGACGGTCTCTCATTACAGTTTCTCCCACGCGGATTCTATAAACAGGAAAGATCAGTTACTTCAGAAATCTGAGGGGTTTGGTTTTTTTCATTTAATCAAGAATACTCAAAGCTGGCAAGAATTCTTTACATTTTCAGACAGGGAAATGTTCATCTTGCAACCTCCAATTTCTAGCAAAAGATAATACTGAGCAACTACTATCCTCCAGCAGATTGCTGTGTCTGAACAGAACACATTTATTTTATCTATGTAGAATCTCTTCGTAGGAATACATATATAACATGTTCTAGCAGCAACACAATACCAACCACATATTTTTAGCATCTGAAGTACACAAACCTACACAATAGCACATAAATCTTCTCTGCGTAAGCTACACAGGAGAACCCAGACTAGACTGCTTTGTTTCCCTGTGTTACTTATAACGTTGTTTGCAAAGTTCTGAAAGAAAAAAAAGAGGGGGGGAAAAAAAAGGAAAAAAAGTTAATGTTTGCCTCAACTTTATTCTTCTGAGCGTTGCAGGCAAACGCAGCCAGAAACTTTGAATGCAGCTGCTGCTGCTCTTGCCTCTTTCATCTGCTAATCATGTGCATGATTTTTTAATCATCCTAAAACTGCCTTTAAAAGAACATGACGCTTTATTGAAATAACTAGGAAGAAAGGCTCATCTTGCAGGCAAAGCTCCCAGATGAAGAGTCGCCCCTACAAGCAGTAACAAAGCAGATCTCTGTCTGCAAAACTCCCCCACAGAAGTAAGTTGGAGTCAAGTTTATAAACACCAACTTTGAACTGATCACTCACATTGGTGACCATGTAAGGCACTTGCTGGTCATAAAATCCATCCATTCTGCAGCTCTTCCACAAGTCTTAGCTCAGTGTTTTATTTACTGGGCATTTGATCTGGAGATTTCCTCGGGATCTGGACTCCAATCAGCCTGGAGGGGAATACAAGATGGCTTTTAGATTTAAAAAAAAAAAAAAAACACAACCCACAAAAAGACATGAATGAACTGCTTGAATTTGCATAGCTAATTAACCTCAAAGAGTCCCATTCATAAAAACAACCCTCCCTTCTCTGCCTTCACCTGGGTTACGCGCTTCTGCCAGGAAAACACGGAGCAAAAGCACTTCGAGGCAGCAGCAGAAAGCAAGGCGAGAGGCCGGGTTTCCTTTACACTCTCCGCCGTATCCCCC
>NW_010400176.1:0-342 GCF_000710305.1 Buceros rhinoceros silvestris
CGGCCAAGGAGGCCAAGGACATGCTCTACAAGATGCTCTCGGAGAACTTCGTGTCCCTGCAGGTGTGGGGGACGTGTCCCTGTGGGCCTCGGGGATCCCCTCATGGGGACAGGGATGGTGACATCCTCCCCCTTCTCTCGCCCCCCCCGCAGGAGATCCCCAAGACCCCCGACCACGCGCCGTCCCGCACCTTCTACCTCTACACCGTGAACGTCCCGTCCACCGCGCGGATGCTGCTGCACCGGTGCTACAAGGTGCGTCCTGGGGACCCGCCGAGCCCTGCCGGGTCCTTCATCCACCCCGACATTCCCAAGGCAGGGGAAATCCAGAGCTCACCAAGCC
>NW_010400176.1:507-931 GCF_000710305.1 Buceros rhinoceros silvestris
TCCACCCCCACCACTTGTGGTTCTCCTCCTCCTTCTCCACCACCACCATGTGTGGTTCTCCTCCTCCTCCTCTTCCTCTTCTTCCACCACCACCGTGCGGTTCTCCTCCTCCTCCTCCACCACCACCATGTGTGGTTCTCCTCCTCCTCCTCTTCCTCCACCACCACCATGTGTGGTTCTCCTCCTCCTCTTCCTCCACCACCACCATGTGTCGTTCCCCTCCTCCTTCTCCACCATCACCATGTGTGGTTCTCCTCCTCCTCCTCCTCCTCTTCCTCCACCACCACCATGTGTGGTTCTCCTCCTCCTTCTCCACCACCACCATGTGTGGTTCTCCTCCTCCTCCTCTTCCTCTTCTTCCACCACCACCGTGCGGTTCTCCTCCTCCTTTCTTCCACCACCACCGTGCGGTTCTCCTCCTCCT
>NW_010400177.1:0-485 GCF_000710305.1 Buceros rhinoceros silvestris
CGCCCCACGGTCTTTATTTTGCTGTTGAAGAGTCTCAGTAATTTTCCTCAGCCCCTGATATTGCTGATCCTATCTCATGCCAGCCCGTGGTATGTATTTTATTTATTATTTTAGGATGACTGGACAGGCTTATCTCAAAGTCCATAAATTACATCCCCACCACACACCGCCACTCCACATCAAACCAGCAATGAGCTTGTGTGAGCCCCAAGTGCCATGGGAGGGAATCAAGAATATTCTGGAAGCGATTTGGGCTGGTGAGATGACCCGGATGGCGCAGCACCCACCCTCTCCCAGGTCCCTGGAACCGGCCCCAGAAAAGCCCCTTCGCTGGCAGCCCCAGGAGCTGTGTGGGACCCCCAAGCAGAGCTCTGCCTGCTGCTGCTGGGCTATGGGCTGGCTGGGGACAGGGGATGCGCTGCCCGCCCTGCCCGTACCGTGCCGAGAGGCAGGGCCGCCCAGGGCTGAACATATGCTGCTGTCTG
>NW_010400177.1:576-856 GCF_000710305.1 Buceros rhinoceros silvestris
GCCGGCGCTGCCCGTACCGTGCCGAGAGGCAGGACCGTCCAGGGCTGACAATCTTCTGCTGTCTGCCGGGGCCAAGCGGGCGATGGGCACCACCACGCAGACCTTTCAGGAGCTCCATCTGTCCTTGCAGGCACTGCTGCCACGCCGGCGCTTTGCCCAGCCCGTCCTGCCGTTCGCTCGTCCTCCACCCACCTCAAACCTCTCAAAGCAAAGAAGACACGTTCCCCCCACGGACTGACCCCACTCCAGGCACAGGCTGCACCGTGGACTTGGCCGGGAC
>NW_010400177.1:1098-2181 GCF_000710305.1 Buceros rhinoceros silvestris
CCTCGGCAGCCGGCCAGGCTGGCAGGGGTGGACTCGTACCAAGAGGAGGGAAGAGGAGAGAGCCAAGGTAGAATTAACATATCGCTGGCTCTTCAAAAGCATCAAAGGGAGATAATGGTCTGAGAGAGGATTTGAAGCGACAGCCTTGTTACAACCGATAAACCAGGCGGCTCGCTCGCAGCAGAGCTGTGCAGAAGGTATGAAGAATTACAAAGGCTGAGATCATAATTACAATGAAAGTCATGACCATGATGCTGCAAAATGATGGACTAACGAGGGCTGGGGGCCCCCAAAGCACGGCCACGGGCACGCGTGTGCACAAGAGTGTGTCAGGAGCTGGAACACGCGTGCAAGCGAAAAATGGGGGTTGAGATGCTCCTGGGAGCGCAGGGCCATGCACGCATGACTG
Source organism: Buceros rhinoceros silvestris (assembly GCF_000710305.1). Taxonomy (NCBI): domain Eukaryota; kingdom Metazoa; phylum Chordata; class Aves; order Bucerotiformes; family Bucerotidae; genus Buceros; species Buceros rhinoceros. Next base: position 1,508 of record NW_010400177.1, read on the forward strand.
CCCGGAGGGATGCACCCATGTACACACACCCCCCTCGCTGCAGACGAGAGGAGAAGCAGAGCTGGGGGAATGCAGGGAAGAACATTGTGGAGTAGAGTTTTAAAAAAAAAAAGTCTTTGTCATTGTCCCAGAAGACGGGAGGTAAATGAAATCCAAGTGAGTCACTGCCTTGACCACGGCAGGTTTCCCCTGGTTAGCAATTAGAACACAAACCCGTTAACAAGGCAGGGCCGAACGCGCCCCTCGAAAATGGGCAGCAGCAGCATCCCCGGCACGCTCCACCGAAGGGAGGGACAGAGGCGGTTTCATTGGCTTTTTAATTAACTCATTTTCAGGAGTTCCAGTTCCTGATAGAGCCCCCCTCAGGCACAACGTCTTGACAAACAAAAATCTCCTTGAAAAATAACAGTAAAGTGAATTTAATCTGTTTCTCCTGATTAAAGTTTTTTACTGCTTTTCAGCCCAGGAGTAACTGAATTAAAGTGGAAACAGCAAAATGACAAGACAGAGAGTCGAATGCAAACAGCAAGCCGGCAGAGCGAAGAGCGACGCCGACACCGTGCACTGCAGAGAGCCTCATCCAAAGACTCACAATTTTTGCCCCTCTCCAACCTGAGCATCCAGCAGGCAGGAGAGAGGCTGGGGCCAGGGAAGCGGGGGGCACGGGCCATGGG
>NW_010400177.1:2387-3364 GCF_000710305.1 Buceros rhinoceros silvestris
CTTCAGGCACAGGCATCTTTAGGCAGAGACTTGGGTTTTGCCACACCTCTCTCCGGTCCCCAGCCCAAAGAGGCTGTGATGGCCATCAAGAGTTGTCACAGTGACCCAGGCATCACCGACAGATGCCTGGCCTGGCTGCTCTGCTCAAAGTTTCCCCACAGGACCCTCTGTCTGCCCCCACACCAGCTTCTCCCCAAGGGAGGTTCATCAGCTCCCCAGCACCTATAGCCTTGACCTACAACGCAGCGTCTGTGAGGCGAGTGGTATTAGAGCACTTTTGGACTTCACTGGATCTGCGCTCCTGCCCCTTTCTCCAGCCCGCTCCCTTCCTGATGCCAACACAAAGCGAATCAGCCACATCAGTTTAGAGCAGCAAAGCCTCCCCGAGCAGCAATGCGTCAGGACGAACGCTCTGCCGAGGATCAGCCATGCCAACTGCCTGCCCAGGCTCTAGAACCTCCCTTCTGCGCCTCTGCGACCGAGGTCAGGGACCCCTCTTGTGCTGCAGGTCCCCTGGGGTCTGGGCTTGGTGCTCAGCATCCCCCAGCCTCCTCCTGATGGGGAAGGGGGTGTCTCTGCCCCATACCTGCCTGGCCCTTACACCAGGGCCAGGGTCTCCTCCACCCTCTGTTCTGCCCCCAGGGCGGCTGGCAAGCAGGGCCGAAGGTTTCGGGGGGAAGCAGGGGAAGCGGGCAGAAGTTGGGCAGATCAGATTGCAGAGTAGCTATAGCAACGGCACGGCGTAGGTGGACCAACACAATGGGGACGGGCAAGGTAAACCCGGCAGCGAGCAGGCAGCGAGCAGGCAGCGAGCAACCATCCGCTCCCCACTGCATCCAGCCAGGGCCGGACCCCCGAGAGCTTTGGGGTGACCTCCACCCTCTGTCAGGTGCCTCCAACCCCAACCCCAGACCCCTGAGAAAGCCCACGCCAAGTACGAGGGGGGCCAGATCCTCCGCAGGGTCCCCCGAACCCCT
>NW_010400178.1:0-303 GCF_000710305.1 Buceros rhinoceros silvestris
TTTTTTTTTTTTTTCCAAAACCCAGAGATTTAAGTTGTAACAAAAGCCAAAGCTAAAACTTTCTCTGATTACTTGCATTTACAAACTGTCCTCATTAGACATTTAACTCACTTCTTCTGCAATGAGAGAAAATGTATATACAGCATTCGGTGTAAAGCTGAAACTCAAGGCTACAAAAACCACACAGTGGAAAAGACTTTGGAAAACACACACAATTTAGGTGAGACAGTTCAGCTACTGAGAGACAGTAATGTAAGCCACGGACCGCAGGGGAGTTTGGGCTTGAGGTGTATTTTCCACCAG
>NW_010400179.1:0-410 GCF_000710305.1 Buceros rhinoceros silvestris
GGCGGCAGCGGCCTGAGGGCGCGGGCGGGGTGTCACCGCTGGGCGGGGTCACCAGCCGGTGTCGCTGGGGTGGCCCCGGGGCCTTGACTGAGCCGCTTGGTCCCGCAGGCTGAGATGTACGACTCCAGCTTTTTCTACGAAAACCTGAAGGTTCCCACCGTCGCTATGGGTGAGCGGCAGCGGGGGCTTTGCCTGACGGCACCGTACCCGACCCCCGGGGGGGGGGGGGGGGGGGGCGCCGAGGAGCTGAGAGGAGACGCGGTGTGGGAGCGCGGGTGCGGGACTGAGGGGAGACCCCCGGGGAGGTGCAGAGGATGCGGGGAGATCCCGGGGCAGGGACAGAGGATAGGGCTGAGGGCAGACCCCATGAGGCACAGGCTGGCTCCCCGCCGGAGCTGGACACCCCCACG
>NW_010400179.1:511-7983 GCF_000710305.1 Buceros rhinoceros silvestris
GGCTGGCTCCTCGCGGGAGCTGAACACCCCACTGCCTGTTCAGCTGCAAACTGTCCAGGGCCTCCTAAAAAACCGGAGTGTTTCTGTCAGTAGATTTATTTTCTCACTGTAAAACTTTACCTTAATTTATCCCTTTACTGTGTTATTCTGCTCTGCAGGTCACTTGGCTGTTTGCATCTTCAAATCCAAGGAGGAATTTTTTTTTCCCCAGCTTAGATTATTTTCCAGATTCTTCCTATGTACGCCTTGCATAAAGTGCAGGAAGTGTATTAAAACACATTCTTAGAAGGGGAAAAAAATGACCCTGGAATTTGGGGATGTATTAATGGTACAGAAAAGAGTTGCCATATACATACGTTTATTTTTTCCATATCCTCGTAACCCAGAAATCCTTTTCTTTTTCCTTTTTCTCCCCTCAGTTTAAATATGGAATAGATTAAAATTATATTTTTAGTTCAGATCTTCCTGTATGCATAAAGAAAACTATGACATTCTGTAATATACCATAAGTTGTTGGGGACCATAGAGGTTGGGGAATAAAGACTAACCTTACCAAGTCCTTCGTGTAGAATTTCTGTGATTCTTTTGTCTTCTTTGTCTGCAGATAAAGATCTACAGTTTCACGTTGTTAAGCAAGCTAGAGCTCAAAGTGTGAAAGAAGGTACAGGCTACAGTGAAGGTAAGCAACAAGCAGACACCGAGATGACTTTGTCAGCTTTTGGGTGGAGAGCTTTTGTGTGGAGAGCTTTTGTGCTCTTGTCTCCCCTGTTGCAGCTTCCTTTATTCCGCTTGTGAACTGCCATGAGGGATTTTTTAAATTTATTTTTAATATCCCTTCCTTTGTACGTTTTGGAGCATAACGACTTTCTTGGGGCAACTAGATAAGATAACCTGAGTCTGCTGAGCTCACGCTTCTAGCTCTTCAGGACTGGAAAATCAACACTGTGAAATTCAAGAATTTTTTAAAGCACTAGTCTTCCATTTCCCATCCCACTACCTACACTTTCTGCCTCTGTTTTCTGATATTCTTCTGCTCTTTGTGGCCCAGACTCTTCTAATGCTACCTTCAGCCTTGTTCTTCATATAATGCTTCTTCATGCAATGTTTTGTTTAGGGATTAATTGCTAAACGTGAACTATATGTGCTTGTCCCCCACTCCTCAGATCAAAAACCAAACAGCTTGCATATTATTATGTTGGATTGTTTCAAGACTGTCCTAAGAAGTTGCACAAGACATATGCTGACACATCTGCAAATATCACATTGCCCTTTGCCACTTCTCTGAGCTCATTAGTTCCTTTAAGCTTCATTTTTCAGTGGGTTTTATGAGCCATTTGGGGACCAGGTTAAGACTGAGTGATGCTTCTCTTTGGGATTCAGACCAAGACAGAGTAGAGAAGAAGAGCTACCTGTAGAAACCAGTGTAAAGTTGTAGCGTATGGTTGGGAAATTACTGCATCACCAGGAAAAGTGCATTTGTTCTACTTTCCTGACAGTCAAGTACAGCAGCGCTTGCTCAGGCAGTTTTTCACGTTGTCTTTGTTTCTCTGGCAAAGCAATGAGCCTTAACAGAAAGGAGCTTTCATGTGATGGCCACTGTGTTTGGAGCAGGCCGGGTGCGTTTCCTCTGGAGGGAAGTGGTAACGCGTGGATTCAAGTAGAGAAGAAACAGATAAACCCTTTACTAGGGGGTGCATCCCAAAGATACATCAGCGAGCCACTAGATGCCAGTGTTGGCTGTCTGTTTTTAACGGCAAGCTTGCGTTTCTGAGGAGATAGATAACACCGAGACTATATTGGGATGGGTTTCATTGTGGCATCTTGGCCTACTATAAGATGTATGGACTAGGAATTGTTTGTTTTATCTGAAGTCTTCAGCAAGAGAAACAGACAGAAAGCGTTTTCACATTGTAAATTTCTTTTTGACTAACTGTATCAAAGGAAGTAATTTTCTGTCTGTGTTTTTTAAAAAATTCTAACCATATTTAGAATATTAGAATAGCTTTATAATAAGACAGGAAAGTTGGTCTTAATCACAAGTTGTGAAGTTCTTGTAACATCACAAACACCTAACTATTAGAGCACTTTTATGGGCTTCCATGACTCTTTAAGAACAGTGCCTTTAAAAAATAAAGTTCTAGTCTCTGTGTTTAAATCTGTTAGTTTGTATTAGAAAAGGACTGGTTTAGGCTCTCAGTAATAAGGAAAATTTGTCTTGTAGGTTTGTTGTTGTAGAGTTATTATGGCTCCTCTTCCTCTTTGGTGAAAGCAGGATGTAAAAGGTTACCCAGCTTCCACTGATGCTGAATAATCTAGGGAAGTGGTAGCTTTGCTGTTGCGAAGGCTCCTGCATACATCCTGTCATATGTGTTGGCTCTTCTGTCTGCCTGGAGACCTGTGTCTGTATCGGATTGTGTCGTGCAGGGAGAAGATTGCGTTGGGGGGAGCAGGAAGGGTTATGGAGGTCAGGTCAGACTGCTGGGAACTTGAGTGTTCTCAAGTAAAATGCTTTTCTTCAGGCAGAATCCTGCAGAATACTGCATCTGTATCTTTAGGGAAGTCACTTTGCTGCTGTTGCGATGGATTGAGAATGGATTTGTTGTTTGTTTGGAGAATAATGTGTTTCAGCTGGGGAATGGGAAGACTGGGCTGGTCATTCAGAGAAAGAAGAGCATGCAGGCAGTGTGTTTGTTTTTGTAACCTTGTAGTTATCATCTGAACTAACCTGGAGCATTTTGAAAGTGCCTTTGTAGCCGTTTTAGCCAGAAATGCCTGTGGCAGTCTGTTATAAAAGCTCTGTAGAGAAGGTGACACACTGTGAGTGAGACACACTGATTTGCACAGTGCCCAGTTACCTCGTTTCCTAGAAGCTTTCATTATTGTCAGCAGAACAACAGAGATTTTGCAGCTAGTACTTTACAGAAAATTTTAGGAGTAAGACAAAGCCTCCTCTGTCTTCCTTTAGCTTGTAAGCCAAGAGCTGAAACTGATGGGACACTACTGAGTGTCCTTTTGATCTGATCTAGGTCGATCCCTTCAAAGGATACGAAAACCTGTAACTTAACAGTATAAGCAGTCAAGAGAGGTTATATGGCCTGTGTGGGGCTGGGGAGGGATTTGGGCCTTTTTTTTCCTTTTTTTGAGCAATTTTTATCCTTTCAATTTAAAGAAGGATGAAATTTGTTACAGATACGTAGGGGAAGGATGAAAACAGCATGGGTGTTTACTGCATTGTTCTTTGTTTCCTGTGGAATTACGCTGTTTTACTGCTAACAGCTGTCTGTTCAACCTCCAGGATCTTACTCATTACTTCCTATAGAAGTTCCTCAAAATCACAAGCGTTTCACCTGTGACCTGACTCAAGCAGATCGCCTTGTTCTTTATGATTACGTTGTTGAGGAAACAAAGAAGCAGAGGTCTAGATCCCAGATAACAGAAAATGACAGCGACCTCTTTGTGGACTTAGCAGCGAAAATCACCCAAGGTTTGAAGAACGATCTATTGTTGAATTTATGGCTCAGAACTTCCATTTTGTGTAGTTAGATGAGTTTTGTTGAAAGCCGAACAGAATTGTTTGTGCTGTTGTTAATGTTCTGAAAAGCCACAACAAAGCCTGGCATCAGAAAACATGGGTTTGGTATCCTTTATGTTGTTTTCCTTCTGAGAAAATCTTGGTGCTCTGTTCTGGGCACTTGTATTGTGTGTATCTTAGTGGATGGCTCTTTAAGCAACCTGCGGTCAGTTGCACCAATGTTGCCAACTTACTATGCAGCGTGAAACAGTATTATTTGCTAGAGGAGAGAATGAGATTAAAGATCACTTAAAAGCCCAACGAGAAAGGTTGGCAGTTGTCTGATGGAGCTCTTGAGCAGTATACAAATGGGTGTATTGGTCTGAGGCCTCTCATCCCTGTTGAGTCATGCCAGTTTGTAACTACACCAAGTGCAACCTAATAAGCATGTGGGTTATCTGCTGGGCCCTGCTGTGCCTGCGAGGAAGTGCTTGTCATCTACGCAGGTAAATGTTTTACAGAATCTGGCTTTCTCAATCTTTGTGTTTTAGTGTAACACTGGATTTGAAAACATGGCCCGTGTGTCTTTGGCGTTTGACCAAATCACAAAGCCGTATATTGATCTGGATCACTGTTAAGAGACTGAGATCACGTAACAATGCTTGCTTGGTGGCTTTTTAGTCTTCTGTAAACAGCTAGCAAGAAGGTTGGAGAGGAAGCTTTTGCTAAATTCATAATAGTTAATAAATATTGGAGAAACTTCAGATGTAACACAATATTATTTTATGTTTCAGTCTTTTATTCTTAAAGCACCAGACTTGCATACCTGCAGGTGCTAATGTCCTGCTAATTTTGTTGTACTCTCAATTTTTTGCTAGATGATAGTCAGAAAGGTCCAAAGTCCCATCTTGAAATTCTGGCTGAAATGCGAGACTACAAAAGGCGGCGACAGTCATACAGGGCTAAGAATGTTCACATAACAAAGAAGTCTTACACTGAGGTGAGATCTGAAAATAAACTATTTTTTGCACTAGAGTGCTTATTATGTGTGAGCATAAACAATGATAGACCTTTTCAGTCAAAGAAAAAATCTCTTTCTGCTTATTATACCCTGCCTTATTAGAATTGCAAGCTATAGAGGAATCTTTTTTTTGGTTTGTTGCAGCAAGTTAAAAATAACAGGAGCATTTTTGACTAGTAAATTTTGAACGTGAAAATGCCAGCAAGATATAGTTGACTGTCTGTTGTAAAATAGCGCTATTTAAATTTATGCTGAAATACCTGTTTCTGCAAGTAAGACTTTCCATTCAAACAACAGATTTATAGGGTTTGGGGGGATTTTTTTTTTGTGGAGACGATTACCTTCTGCTGTCTAGTTGTTAGTGCAGGACACTATCAGGACATGCCGCTTTTCTTGTTTTCAATACATCTTCAGGTGATTCGGGATGTGATTGGTGTGCATATGGAAGAACTGAGCAGTCACTGGCAGGAGGAGAATAGGTTGGATAATGCAGAGACATGTGAAGGAGGGAAGTCAAAACCTTCGGGAAGGTATGTCACAGTTGGCACATTCCTCGGGGATGGCAGCAGCTTGATGGCCTGTCATTGTACCCTACGGCCTCTTTGGAATAGGACATATAACAGCTTTGGCTGAGACATATGCACGGTTGATTTTATACTAATTCTGTTCAGCTCTTCCTTGAGAAGCTCTGTTTGCATGAAGGATGGGGAAAAATTAATTTATAACTTTCAGGGGTAAGGAGGTAAGTTGCAAATGATCCAGGAAAACAGGTAGTTTCTGGTGAGCCGGGGAATGAATAATGTGCTGTATCCCATGTGATAGCTGAGGACGGAAAGACACCCCTTCCCTACCACAGGACAGGAAATACTATGGTAGACATAAAATACCTCAGAGGAAAGGTTTTTGTAACATACTAAATATGAGGACTCTGTACAGTTCTCATCACAGTGAATGCTGCTGTGCTAACTGGGAGCATGTTTTACATGTAGGTCTTTCTTCCTGTGTTAAGCAACACTGCACAAATGTTTGTTGCTGAAATAATGGAATAATGACCTAGTGATAGTCTATTTCTGCTTCTTGAGGAGATCTTTGAGATGGAAACATTGCTAAAACAAGCTAAAAGGTGACTCTTGAGGTGTTCATTTTCAGCATTAACATGAAGGTGAATAAAAAGGCGATACAGGCGATGAGCCTTGCTGGGTCCTCCAGCTGTAGGTAGCAGCTTAAGGCAGGTGGTTGAAGAAGTGGGGATTTAAAGCAAAACAGAGTGAACCCCTTCTACTATCTCCTGTTTCATGAGCAGAGGTGAGAAGACAGAGATATAACTGGATTAAATAGTGCAGCGAGACATGCACATAGAAGAGCATGGACTCTGGGCCTTTTCTGGAAGATACTTTATTTCTGGAGGAGGTAGAGGGGCTTAATAAAAGACACCCTCTATCTTACACCATTAGAAGGCCATTATATTACAAAACTGGTACTGAAAACAACAAGAACTGTGAAACTATTTTTATTGAATAGCATCAATAACTGTTTTTCAGAAAGGAAGACAGGCGGTCAGCATCAGTGGACTCACGGCAGTCTGGAGGAAGCTGTAAGGATACTGAACGCACCAGACATAGGAGAGAGACCAGCAGGAGCCCAGATAAACGGAAGAGGAGTCGCGAAAGAGGCAAAGACAGAGATTCTCGGAGAAAAAGAGAGAGGTGAGCATAAATAGTGACTTCTGACTCCTGCTGCTAAATCAAACAGCTGTAGCCATTGTCTGCAAGAATTGAGTGCAGAGGATTAGAATATCCAGACCAGTTAAAACACAAGGCTAATCTCATATACGTTGTAACAAGGCAGTGGCTACTAAAACTAAACAGAACATGCTGTGAGATCATAAACTGCAATCCAGACATCAGAGTTTCCTCTCACATCCAAAAGGTGATGCTTTCAACAGCACAGTAGAGGATTAGCGCAGTACTGTGGCAGGGCATTTTACTCCTTGATCAACATCGGCATGGGAGACATACTGTCTGTTTAACCAACTAAGTGGGCTTGTCACGTGTAGTGTCCCTTTCTGCTCTAGTTTGCACTGGGACCTAATAAATAGGATTAGTTGTTTCACCTATATATGTATCTATATACATACAATCACATGACTAGCTTTTCTGGGGTAGATGCTTCAAAACAATGGTGTTGCTCTTCAGTAGTTCTGGACACATTTCTAGGCAAAAGAAAACAAATCTAGGCCACACCTTCTAATGCCATCAACAAGGGCACATTTGTATCTGCAAGACTGTAGGAGTCTGGGCCCTATGTCTGAGCAAAGACTCGGGCTGTTGTGCAGAAGAAATGCTGCATTGTCCCTAGCACCTATGGAAGAAATGCTGTGGATAGCTGCGTGGATGGGAAGGATTGCTTGTCTCAAAATGGGCTTCACTACACAGTGATGCCTTTCATCCTAAACTAACGGCCACGGGCGCACTGTGTCACCAGGCTTTGATTAAAACAGCTTGGGAAATAAACTGTCTTAAAGTAGCTCTCTTGCTTTCCTTAGAAGAGGACACAATTACATTTAATGACAGCTTTCCATTTTCCAAGTGTTTTTTTTCCTTCAGATTCTATGAGTCTGAGCCTAACAGCCCACACAATGTCTGTGTTTTGTTTCAGGGATGAAGACAAGTATCACAGCCATAAAAGAAGAAAATAGAAACAAGAATGTGATTATTTTGTTCAAAAAAATGACTTGCACAGGAACTACCACGCTGTTGTGCCAGGAACAATAACGCTGTGTACTTAATATTGGTGTTGCATCACAGCTGTGCTTGCAGACAAACATGAAATAGGGCTAAGGCTTTTCAGGATGGGAGGAGGATATGTCAGAAAGTGTGTGAGTCTGTAACACTAATGCATCTCAATAAATTATTGTCCTGGGTTCAACATGGAGGAACC